>NW_026461140.1:0-69946 GCF_021730395.1 Mercenaria mercenaria | reverse complement strand
GATCATGCATTGACTGTGGAGTGTCCGCCTTTTCTATTTTACGCAGTTAACAATGTACTCTATAAATTACATCATTATTACTCCTTCTAATGAATTATATGGTTATGGATAATCAACATAATATAATTTATATCTGCTATTGAACCCTTCTTCCGTGCACAAGGGTGTTTGTTTTGAGTTTAAAGACGTACTTACACAGTATTTCAGTTATACAACGGCGGACAGTTAACCTAACCAGTGTTCCTGGATTCTGTACCAGTGCAAAACTGATCTCTGCAAGTAACTGCCAACTTCCCCACATGAATCAGAGGTGGAGAACGAATGATTTCAGACACTTTTTTATCAAATCGTCACCGAAAACATACAATCCTGAGATCTGAGCTCTCCCTATTGAGCTAAGCGCACAAAGAATGGTTTATTCAAATTTGAACATTTGTTGTCAGCCCGATGTCTTACGTACACATGTTTTTGCGGACTGAAAAATACTTAGTTTTGGTGTATATATAAATACAAGTAACATGACGTAGGCAGTGTAACATAAAATACAAACTTCAAGTAGGAACAATCTTTTATAGATATATGTGTAGTTAACTGCATCAAAGTAAGTAGACTGAAAAAATAATTAAATTATCATTTTCTGAAAAAGAATTATTTGAGCCGAAAAAATGATCCTGGGTAAAATATTAGGAAAAAATGGAAACAACTCCGCTAAGACTTTATTGTAGGCTAAGGTAGCTATTGACCTAGAACCACATGCAAACTATGCACTTTTTACCTCTAGGCAGGGAAAAAGCATGCGTATATATCTGAACAGAAAATTATGTAAAGATCAAATAAATCAATGCCATGGGGAAAGTGTGGCATTTTCTGTGGTGAAATTTGTCAACAAACAAACGATTTGTTTTGAAAAAAGTCAAAACCCACAGAATTTCACAAGGTAAAATATGTTGAAAAGGCTACTGCTGGAAAGAGAACAATCTCTACTACCCATATATATGCGTCAAAGTATGGGAAAAGTATCTAGAAATATGAGAAAATTAAAGAAATCAATTTTAGGACAGTTAGATGCATGACTGTGTTATCATGCATAACATTTAACATAGATATATTACTTTTCCTCTGCACTGATACAACATGAACAGGATTAGGATTAACAAACGGTTAACAATTTCACTGTATAAACAGACTGTTTCCCTTGTGTAAAGAAGGCGTAGGGTAAGTCTCTACATGACGGAAAATAAGGCAGTCTATCAGTTACAACTTTGTATAGTAGGTGGTTTAACGCAAAATAAATATTTCTTGCATACTGAATATTGCTAACTAGTAAGTGATTTAAGCAGTGACACAAATTGGAAACCTTTTATCTATGGGGGGAAACTATGAAAACATGGCATTTATTTGTCATGACAAACAATGAGAGGGCAAAAAGTAATTTAAGATCCACTACCTGATTGGTCCTCTGTGTTCTTACTCATACTTGAGCTGATATTTTTATCTTCCGTTCCTGGAAGTTCAAAATATATTCCAGTGCAAGATAGTGGTTTAATATTGACCAGGTCCAGTTATTTTAAAGCCGTTACAAAACAGACTCGTTTAACACCATTTCAAATACAATTGTTTGAGTATTTTGTTGAAACCAAAACAATTATATAAAATTCTTCTTTGATTTGTTACTGGTAGATCATTTTGAATTTACAATAAGTATAGGTTCAGAGTAGAGTTTTCAAATGGACACAAGCTTGCCAAAATTTTGCTTTGAGCAATTAAGTCTACTGGAACTATAACCTTTTAAAATAAATATATGTGTAACCACGTAAAAGAATATAGACTTAGAATAATCATTATACCTGCCGATATATACTTTCTTTTATAGAGTAGTTTATTCAAATTCGAAACATTTGGCGTGGTGTTACGTATAAATTGTCGTGTGGACTGAAAACAATTTACTTTGATGTATAGATATATAATTATAAGTATCTAGAAGGAGGAAAACAAAGCAATCTAACAGTTAAAATATTGAGCAGTACATGGTTTCACTCAGAATACAATATTTCTTGCACACCGAATTTTCCTAAATAGCAATTGGCTTAACAAGTAAAACCCAATATATGGAGGATAACTACACAAAATTGGCATTTATTTGTCTTGACAACCGATCAGAGAAAAAAAGTAATTTTAGCACCAGTACCTGACTGGTCCTCTGTGTTCTGACTCACACTTGAGCTGACTTTTTCATCTTCCGTTCCTGCAGTTTCAAATGTATTCCAGTGCAAGTTATAATGGACAGCGTCAAGTTCTTTTAAAAGCTACATACAACAGACGCCATTTCAAATGTTTTTGTCAGATTCTTTTCATACAAAACAATTATAAAAATTTCTTTTTAAATTTGTTAATGGTAATAAACTTTAAAATTTACAACAGGCAGAAAAACACGTTCGGAGCAGAGTTGTCCAATGGATAAAAGCTTGACACAATTGAGCTTTTAGCAGCTAAGTCCATTGAAAATATAACCTTTTAACATAAATATTAGTTTAACCTCGTAAATAGATAATGTAATTTCATTCATTACACCTACCCCGTTTTAAGATAAACATATTGCTTCATTTACCTTTTGTAACGATAGGTACTATTTCTGTGGGAGTCTCGCCCTTCCCGAAGTAATATTCTCCTCTGGACTTGTCTTTCCAACGAACCTACAAATATAGGACGACAAGAACATACAACAACAGAAGTACCATTTACACATTGGACTTAATGTTTTCCTTCCCACAATTAATTTGATCAAATTCTGAAGTGACAATTAAATGATAGATATCACCGTAAAATGATTAATTTTTATATGACATGACAAGAAAAGTGTCAATGATAATATCCATACAGCGTTTTAGACACTATTATGTTAAAAATTGTAACAACTGTGGCATTCATAAATACTAGTATCTGTAAGAAGATCCGCTGGAAGCAGAGACTGCAATCAAGCAAAATAATAGCAGGCTCGGTTTGATTGAGTCTCTTCATGAGAGATAATGAAAAGTGCAACGTACACACCTCACGCACCGACCCCATCCCCCCTCCCGCACCCAAACTAAAGCTATACATTTGAAAGGCCGGCGGAAAAGAAAATACTTCAAACCTTCTGCTTCAATTTCTCAAACAACTGTGCCCAAAGTTCTTCCGTTATCGACAGATAAAGCCAATTCAACTTACGCCATACACAAACATAATACTAGTACATAAAACAAATTAAACATGAAAATGTTAATATACTAGAGCTCTAGTGTAAGACCAAAACACAGTGACTTTACTTCGTTTTCGAGACGTCAAACAGTTGATGAATATATATTAGTACATTGTAAGATATATGTATTCAAAAGAATATTAATATTAACTATAAGTACAAGTTGGTATAAAATCTCCATTTCATTTTTCCTGTCCGGGGAAGGGTAGGAATTAACACCGTTGTTTCAACAATATGGCGGACAGTTAACCTAACCCCATAGATTCTGTACCAGTACTAACCTAGTTTCAGTAAGTAACTGTCAACATCTACACATGAATCAGAGGTGGAGGACGAATGAGTGCTGACATACTCTTTATCAAATCGTCACGGAGAACATACGCCTCGAATTGGAATCAAAATCGAGACGTAGGTCTGCACCATTAAACTAAGCAGGCGGGTAAATTCTCTTATCACTGTTGAATACCCTATATAAGGCATTAATTTTCTCAATTTCAGGGAAGGTTCAGAAAAATGCGTGGACGTGCACAAATGCACTACAAATTTTGTCCATGTGGTTTCGCGCCGGTATTTCGTTTCTAAAACAACGCACGAGTCTTAATTTTTTCCAAGCCTGTCCAAGTCATTGACATAATAACTTTCAACTTCCCTCTTTCCAGCTTTATTACTTCCAGCTCCTGAACCATTAGCTTTAGTTTTACTTGGTAGACTTTTGTTTGTCCTGGCAATTGGGTTCAGCCTATAGTATTTTTTTAAAAGTTTTATCAAGAGCAGACATCAGCCTCTAACTTGGGAACAATCATACCCATAATAACATAACCCTTATGTCCGCGGACGTGGTTATGATATAACCATCTGTTATTTAGCTATGCAATATTGGACACAATATTACATACATTCGCATATATTAAGACACAGATATAACCAATATGAAACTCTTCTAAGCTAGCATAAGAAAATCAGGGTCAATATGAATACATCAGGGCTAATACGAGAAACAGTGCCAGTACAGGATTCAAACTTTTAAGAAATACGAAGACGACCAAGAAGATATTTCCACGTGGTCGTTGAGTGGTATATATGTAAAGTTTTATTTGAAAAAGGCAAAGCCACACGTAATACGTGCGGTGATATCATAAATTGAAAGTACGAAATATTATTGCATGACTCCTTAAAGAAAGCGCTAGTCCATATTTTTTTAAAAACTATGAAAATTAAATTTGGATTTCATGTAATAAAACACATGTTGCAATCGTTATGTACATTGATGGGGAGTAATCGACTCTATGTTGAAGAAATATAATGCACCTACGGGTCAATACTGGATCCCAAAAGTTACATATATGTACCGTTGGTGCAGATGCTATGGAATGATTCACTTTTACTACACCAACCCATGCGACTGTACTTGTCTTTTAAGACTATAAAAGCATTTGGCATTGCTCAATATCAAGGTCGGATCATGGATGCATTATGATCAAGCTCAATGCTGATGAAAGAGAAATAATAATAATGTTATATCAAAGCATAATTTCAGGTAAATTGTTAACATATCGAGGAAGGCCAGTGACTCTGTCATAAAATCAACTAAGTATGTGAGGAATCTCTGGCAGTGCTAGAATTAAACATGGACAAGGAAAAAACATATATACACTCTGCGCAGGACTGTATATCCGAATAATAAGAGATCAGGTCTACAAATAATAGGTCGGATCAGATGGTACTCATCCAGTGATGCAACCAATACCCTTATGAATTACCTTCTTACCACGCAATTATACTATTGTAATACGTTGTGTAATGGTATTCATAGTACCGTATTGCACAAACTACAACATGTCCAGAACACAGTAGCTCGCATTATAACTACGGCATCCGATCATAGTCAGATTATATTGTATTGAAGGATACCCATTTGGCTAGCCATAAGGTACAGAGTACAGAACCTCGAACACTCGAACCTAAATGTTTCTACTCGATCATTTCTCAGCCTTATTAACAATATGATAGAAGCTTATAGGCAGAGTAGGGACATAAGATCAAAAGACACTGTGTCATTAGTGCCAAAGTCTTCAACCTTGATATATCACAACTGGATCAACCATCTCAATCACTGACCAGACCTCACTGATAACGGAATATTGTTTTCTATTATCAACCACTTATGATCTGTAGTTTTGTTGGTGGTTAATTTTTGTTTTTCTTGAAGTTCATGTGCACTGTGAGGGGTCTCATATCTATTCCAAGTATACTAGTATAACATATATTTCCAATCAGAAGTAGATCTAGAAAGTGCCTGGAATGCTGTATGGGTGGCTGAATTGTATGAATGGGACTTTCCCTGTTTGAATTTCATCCTTGGTTTTAGGATGGGGTAGGACATAAGTAATGTTGACAGGTTCAACTTGAGTCATTTTTGCATATTTTGACATGCCACATTCTGTAAGTTTTTTTTTTTTGGTTGGGTTTAACGTCGCACCGACACAATTTAGTGAATGTAGGTTCTTATTGCATTAGTATTTAATCAAATGGTCCTGACTATTTTTTTTAGAGTTTTAGGGATTTTACCAAAGTATAATGACACATCTGATGATAAGGTTTGGCATACCTCTTTAATTTCTTAATATTAAAAAATATAAATTAATTAATACACATGACAAATCATATGGAAATATAGGTAGAACAAGAGGTATCTTTAAAAAAGATACACGACTGCATTCGTCAATGCACATTTTAAGCTACAGAACGTGCATGCACTCTGCACTTTTACATACGATCGGGTATTTATAAAGCAAAACAAAATGTAGTTTTTAATGTAAAATTTTCATGATTTCTTTTTATGTAGAACATATTTTACAGGACACATATTTTACATCATAATAATTATTATATTACATGTAATGATAATCTAGGAAACTTTGACAATGAAATAGGAACTAAAAGGAGAGGCCGAAACATGTGTGTGTGTGAGAGGGTTGGGGAGGGGGGCGAAATGACCATTTTTGAAATTGTCATGGGATACAAAATGACCAAAATGGGGATTAGTTGACTGGGGGACGAGTTGACTAGGATAAAAAATATTATCTATTCCATTCGGAAACCTGAGGAATGTTTTATCAACCAATCGAAATGTACAGTTTTAATTAGCTGTTAAATGACTGTCACCCCAGATATAAAACAGGAAGTTAAGATGAAATCAATACCGGCATGCGGCCGGAAAAATAGTGTATATCTTTGGAATATATAAGGAAAGGCGTTGAACTCAATTTACGTGGCAAGAAAACGTTAATGACAACATACATTAATTACTTTTATCGGAAATTATGTTTTGTTCTACAGTATGTGTCAGAATATGATCGGACAATATTTTTTATTTATTATTGTTTTGTTACTTGATTCACACTATTATTCTTCGCTATCTGTAATTTAGAATTTTTAAACAGATCAAGTTTTCTGCAGTAAAAATAGCGAAACCGCAACTAAAGCAAGTAACTAAATTTCTTTAATTCTATTGTAAATAAAAACAATAAATAGCTGAAATCTATTCACAAAAACGTATATAATTAGTATTTGCATAAAAATGATAAAAGGACAAACATTTACCTGAATAAATATTTACTGAGTGTGTTTTGTCCTTACCTTTCTTCAACTTTTCATAAACGGCAGCCAATTTATATACTTTTTGCCATTTTCATTTTTAACTATCTTTAACTTGAATTTAAGACACATATTTTCATTTTCTACCATGCTTGATGCTTGCAACACAATTAGAACGATTTTTTCACCGTATGCCTACACTTATAGTCTATGGCAGTAAGTCGAAATTATTTGGCAAATCGATCTGTTAAATGAAACAACAGAAAAATACCAATTACTTATAAGACGTATATGCAGATGAGTTCCTGTCTACAGAGCGCGCAGGTTTAGGAAGAGAATTTACATGAATTACATCAGTCTTATATATAAGGTGATAATATCGATTTACTTCTGTAAGATATATATAATGCTAATTCCTTACCTCAGAAGTCGGGTAAACGGTCAGAAGTCGACCAAATCAGCAAAAATAAAGCTTAGTTCGAAGTCAGGATGTTAGAAGTGCGACAGTTATACGTTCCGCTCTAGTATTACATTTAATTTTCATAAAGTCTACATCAGTAAAACCGTTGACGATATTATAAGACATTTGTTGAAATGTAATGCATGTTATTCTTACAGCATTTTAGGTGCCACAGAAAACCTTATTTTAGGCGTACAGTTATGTTAAAGAATTAATAAACATCTGTACATAATGCGTTTTCTGGATATAATGCACAAGTTAGTGTCACTTTTTTGTAGTTTATAATGTATATTGCTTGTTTCCAGCATTGCTTGAAAAAAGAAACTTTCACTGCTTTCGCAGAAGCCAGAGTATTAACAGATTCATAGCCCGACAAAACAAACCAGAAAACAGACATCAAAGAGTCTCAGTACATATCATTGAGTATATACCTTTTTCACCAGACACAACCGATGCGTTAAAATTGGTGTCTCAAAACAGTCATGTTATAACTTTTTAAATAAAAATGGTTTCAAAATTACCAGATTAAGTCTTCAAATATTATATAAGTCCGGAAATGAGTGAACAAAATCGATACTTAACTACAGTGGATAATAAACTTAGTCTATTAAGATGATAGATAAAATGAAATTATGTATCATAACTATAATTACCAAAACTTTTTCATCCTCCTCCGTAAATTTTATAACAACGCCAGTCTCTGTAGTATCGTCGTCAGTGTCGCCTTACAAAAGTAAAGAAGTTTAATTTTTTTTGGCTTCTTAAGACTTAAATCATGCTGTAAAATCCTATTTCTAAAGATTTACTAATTCAAGACAAACAAACTTCAGTAAAGGCAAAATAATGATATAAAATAAATAAACGTAATGTCTATGAATGAATGAACTTGTAATGCCACGTTTATTAGTCGTCAACCGTAACAAGTTCTAGGGTATACAAGCTACAGAGTACAAGAAACTCTTTTTTACGTCAGATACAATATTACAATACAATATTTACGACAAACATATATAAAACAGAAATCAACAAAGACAAAACATTTAAATGTGGAACTTTTCTGGAAATCACTCTACAAAATTGTACATCTAACAAGACAAAGTAAAATGTTTTCAACTGAATCTAACATTTTGCAGCATACTTGAAGTAAGAATTATAGCATGACGTCATACAAATATATAATTAGACGGAGTACTGATGTTCCACGTTCAAGTTTTATACTATTCATGCATGATATGTCAGTATCCAGTCTTAAATTTATGTTATGAATGTTCACTTCGTACAAAATATAGTACCTTTTTGAAATAAGTTATCAACAAAATCGTGAAATTTCAAAATGTAGTCCTTAACAAAATGTACAACTGAAAACCAAATGTTGTAGCAATGGTCTCACATTCGCCCTAAAATGAATAAACATGACTGAAACATGTATAAGCTACCTTTTCTGACTCTGATGCCTACAGCCAAAAGTTCACCGGGTTCTAATAACCTCTCTTCGTCAACAATCATAAGGTCAGACTTCTTACTCGAGCCATGACCCCATCGGTAAGCATTTTGTTTACCTTCTGCGTCCCATTCAACCAATACCCAAAGCTGATTGGTTTCTGTAATAAAAAAGTTATTCTCCTTTTCAAAGTAATTTGGTGCATGCATATTTACGTGAGGTTTTATTTTTTTGCTTAATTTTTTTCGTTTTCTATAAAACGAAATAACAGAGGACACATTCTGCAGTGGTAAATGTGTTTATTATATGCGAATGTTTATATTGGATTGAAAACTTCAAGAAGACATCTGGGTAGAACAAGCACACAACAAAAACAAAAATGTCGTGTATACAACATCAAAAAACAAAATGTTGCACATAAAAATCTCCAATTACAGTATAAAATTATGTATATGTCTTAATCATTTAATGAATAAACATCCCATAAAGTGTTCGTTTTGTACAGGAATTACATTTTCATGCACGGCTACGATTTTTTCGTCACTATAAACTGGCACTGTACCTTCGATAACATTTTAACAAACAAAGATAAACATGTAAGACCAAAAGTCGAGTAAAGATAAATTATATGGCCATCAACTGGGCGTTATCGTCGAAAATTCGAGTAAGATAAACACACCACTGCAAAATGTACCCTCTGTTATGTCAAAAAGTAAACAAATGACGCCATTTTGAACTGCAACTAGCATTTTTCTCGCCTAAAAGCAGCAAGTTACAATATACGTCCACCCCACTGACTAGCTTATGAGCTATTTTCCGCCAACGTTAGAAGTGTATATTTACTGTGTTACCATTATTATATAATTGTTATGTACAGTGTCTGTTTCTGTTATTGACCAAATTAGCAATGCTGCATTGTGGTGAATAACGGTGAACAGCAACTAGAAGGAAATGCATGCAAGTGATGATGATATTTATCTATATATATTGAATGTCCTTCCCGATTTCGCGTCCGGTCTGTTTCTTTGTTGTTCATGGATGGATTTGACCAAACATTTACCCAGAGTACCGAGCCAGCAACATTTTCATTGTTTTGTCGTGTTTGGTCACTTTTGGATTTTCCCATTTTTCTATTTTATTATCAGTAAAATTGTTTTGATATTATTAGTTAGAAAGGTTTTTGACGAGATCTACGGTGGGCATATAGCCTGACTGTGATTCCTATAACCCGAGGCGATATAGCCTGACTGTGATTCATATAACCCGAGGCGATAGCCTCGGGTTATATGAATCACAGTCAGGCTCTATGCCCACCGTCAGAAACCTTTATAACGAATTTATAATACTGCAAATTTGCGTATTTGGTCTAAATAGCAACGATTTTCCTTAGTTTGACAAATATTCCTTGTTTTTTTTAATTCCCCACTTGGTACCTCATTCCGCACCTTGTTTTTTCGTACGTGTCCGTAAGAGACGCGGAAACATACGAAGATAACGGTGGGTTTGCATTTATTTGGTTGCGGAAGAAATTGGGACTTGCAAAATGGAATTACAAATGTTTTAAGTAAATTTACAGCTAGTTTCGAGTTTCTCGAGTAAGAACTTGGACTGTACTTCTGTAGTAAAGGATAACTGAAGTAAAACTTGCATATTCTTTGAATCTCAGCTGTTCAGCCTCGGGTCACGTGTACTTTAAACCTGAACACGGAAGTAGAATGAATATGACATTGTCATGATGTGCACATAACGTGGAAATCTAGGAAAAATCAAATGTTAGATGTCAGGTCATCTAAGTGCAGTCAGATGATGTTATTCAACTTGTTGTGGCTGCATTGAACGAGAAGTCATTTCAGAAACATAATCCAGGAATCATAAGAGAAATGTAGGTATTTCAGAATATGGCATATGATTTAAAATATTCCTTTGAGTGGGTCAGTAGCTATTCACAGCTAATATTTAAATAAATATACCCGAATATAAACTTAGCTATTCATAGGTAATATTTAAATGAAAACACCCGATAAAATAAATTATGTAAATTAAGTAACATTATAAAATATCTATAAATAAAGAGCAACTATAAATAAAGAGCAGTGTTTTGCGGTCCGTTAACTGGAAGTTTTGCCTGTGTTCTAGCCGTCCAGTAACCGAACACATAGCCTGACCTATAGGGGTTTTCTAGCCGTCCTATAACAAATTTATTGATGACTTTTGTATTATTCTGTTAAAATATGTTACTATAACTAAAATTAATTTAGATAATAATGTGATTCGTTCATCTAACTAATATTTGTGTAAAAATGGTGCTGCTCATAGATTTCTGTCATTGATTAAAAGCGTTCCATTTGTGCTGTTGTTGTTATAATGTTATGTCAAGAAAAATTGACAAAAACAAGGTTCAAAATAAACTAAAGGTTGATACCTATCCCTCTAAAATCTGATTAATTTTTTAGAATATCTATGCACTTCAGTTGCATTTAAAAGCAATTTTGGAAAAACATACTTTGTGTGATCTTTGAAATAAAATATTCTTTTTATATTTAATTGCAGGTATGTATAGCAAATTATGATGATACTTTCTGGCCTATCACTGCCAAAGAATAACCTATTCACAGAACTATGGCACCTTTCACACATATGGAATGGAACATTTTTGTCAAGACGCTACTTAATAAACTCTGACACCGAGAATATGGCACCTTTCACACATATGAAATGGAACATTTTTCCCAAGATGCAACATAAACACTGACACCAAGCGTACATTACGACCAGTAGGACAATAATGGTATCATAAATTACACCATGTAAAAAACTCTTGTCTTCGGTATTCAACTACAGCCGGTCAGATTTTGGATTTAATAATGGTATTTCATAAAGTCACTTACAGGACAGTAATGTTGTCAAATTAACTGTGTCATATGACATAAGCCCTGCTAAGTCATTACTAATACTAAGTCTTGTCTACAAATATATTTATTGCTTTGACTTTATGATTTGATTTTTGTTGAAGAATATGCATAATTTCTGCAGCAGAGCCTGAACTCGCGCAATATTATTCTGAGAAAGAACAAATTCATAATTCTGGATGCAAAGCTTATTTCATTACATACACATAGTTAGATCTAATCTTAGTCAAACTAATCCGACGTATACAGTTTGTTTTATACTGTGGTGGTGCAACTGCAGTCACGCTGCAAAAGTCAGAAATTAAAAAGCGGCCACTCAGCGACAGTAAGCTTGTCTAGATCTAATATAAGAATTATTCTGGTAGAGGAAATAAATAAGTTCTTTAACCAAAGTAAAATTGAAAAGTGTGATGTTAAAAGATCGAAACAGTGATGTTACAAATGAAGTCACGATTCGATACGAAAATTGCATGTTAGTACAGTAAAACCTGCTTTTCAAAGCGGTCAACGCTAATTAGCAGCCAACCTGTCTTAAGCAGCCTGTTCTCATTTCCCAAAATGGTCATTTATTATACAAATTACCAACATAACGCAGCCGCCTGTTGTAAACAGCCACTTTTTCTAACTCCCTTGGCTGGCTACTTAAGGCAGGTTTTACTGTATGGTAAAATGTTGATGTATGCAATTCGCTCGTGCCACTTGGAGGAGTATAAATATCAGTATGTAATTCAGGTATTGATGTTTTCAAGCTTCAGTTTCATCTGTCGGTTTGTAATTTCTTTACTTTTCAAATATTACACATTATTCTAAAATTCTTGAGTTGAGGTAGTAGGAACTTTTATTCCAGATTTAAGAATTTAAACACTTTTAGACTGGTGTATCCGATGCCGGGCTTATTTTCATGTTGTGTGAATCTATACAGATATTTATGTCGAAAAAATGCCGAATTACCTGACGATATGTAATCACACGGAAATTGTCATTCCGTGTGTACTACATTAAGTTAATGATATATCTTAAAGCATTTATCATTATTATGACACGGTTGTAAATGATAATGATGATTATTGTTGTTTGAATTTACCGTAAAATTCATTATTATTTTCATTATTGACTTATTTGAAATTTACAACATTTACGCCGAGCACTAGAATACACCTCGTGGCTAGTCAAAATAATTCGACGTTCAGATTGTTTAAATTTTTGACGAGGCAATCTAAATGTCAAAACTTCGAAGGACCAAACTAATGGAAGATCAATGACAGTCATGTAAAGTTATTTGTTTTATCATTAGCGCATATTGGTGTGTAGACACGGTAAACGTTAATCATGTACAGTACATACATAGGTTTAAATCACCAGAAAATTTGTAATTTTGGATATTATTTGGAAATTTTTTACATAAATCATTGAGGAATTGAATCCACTTTCGATACACGTCAGTTTTTTTTTTAATTTATGGCCAATTCGTGACATAGGCCTAATCGGCAGTTGAACATATAGCATGCAAAGCCTCGATAGCGATGAAAATTTCATCAGAAATTGCTCCCACTATTTTGGTCTTTTGAGTGTTTGACGCGAGTGGGGATATTGCCCATTAGAAAAAATTACCTCAATATTTCCTAGGATTGCGTCAAATTTGTTGGACTAAACTCGCGGCAAGTGCTCTTCTGTTGAATTGATTTTGTATTGTGAATTTGTTTATAAAGAAAACTTCTGTTTAATTTTTTTGCTGTTATATTCATTTTTTAAATTTTTTTGTTGTCAATGTTTTTTTACTCCATGAAATTTGCATACTCAAGCTATCAGACTGTATTGTTATGGTTTATTAGAAATAAATTTATGAAGTGATACCATTTAGTTATTTGAATGTGTAATGAGAGTAATTCATTTTGTTTATTTAATAAGTTTATGCAGACTAAGCAGACTTATCTGCAGTGACCAGTCGTTTATGTTCCCGTTGTACACAAGCTTCAGTGCATCTTAAAATCGATTGGTGAATATTGCCATTATTGGCAAGAACAACATGACACGTACTGCTTTGTCTCCTATGAATAACTACAAAATGACGATCTTTCCAGAAAATAAACTTTATTTAAGGTATAGAATAACTCCATGATTGATATGAAACCATCTCAAAGAAGGGTAATCATTGAATTAATTTTCGAATCGAGAGACATCCGCCATTTTGTTTCTAATGTAAACTGAAAAATGGCCTTGCTCAACGGCCAATCAAAATCGATATTCACTTTCCGTATATACCGTCAGTGAAGAGGGGCCCGCTGAAGGGGAAATTCGCTCAGTGGGTATACGGTTTTATATAACGTGCATGTTGACCAATGAAAATCCGAGAAATTCATTTGCAGTATTATAATAGAAATAATTCACCAAACTGATACAGAAAAGATCAGGCTCAGTCAAGTTTGTAATGTTGCCCATTAGGTATATAAAACTTTACTGTTATTGTACATACTATCCGGGGAATGTCCGATGATAGTGCCAACACCATTGCTATCCTGGTCGCCCCACATCCAATTCCTACCCCGACGCACCCTTTTACCAATTTCTGGGTATCTTTTATCGTCACACTCCTTGTAGAAATCTATATTTCTTTGAGACTCAATCATCTTTTCTAGTTTCTTGAAAAGAAAACGAAATTCTTATGTAAGTTGTGTAAAAATCTAATTAAACATACTGGTGTAATGAGTTAGAAAATAAATATGAATCATGATATTTAAAACTGACCCTTCTATGTTATTATCAATATATCATACATCTGATACTGGTGAATATACCTGATAAACGCAACTCACAGCCCGTTCAGAAGATTACGACACGCACACGCACATGCACACACACACACGCACACGCACACGCACACGCACACGCACACACACACACACCAAAGACAAAGCAAGCATTATAAACATCTGATGGATCGGAGTGGGGCATCGCCATGGAACGGTCAGTGGCAAAACCGCCACTGGGAAGATTTAGCCAGTTTATGGTGAGCATCTAATCTCAATCAATCCCCAACAAGTTTCAAACACTCTTGCAAAACTCTCCTGAAAACTACACAAAACACTTTTATTTCCAAACAAAGGTAGTTGTGTATGCAAATAATCAGAAGTAGCAAATTGTCATCATTTATATTGTATTGTTAAACAACTGTGTTAAATAATCCTGAGAAGTCATTTCGATATGCTCATCATTATAATAAATCATAGACGATAAGAATATTGTAATTTTCTTTTTTGGCTCGTTTGTTCAATGGTTTTGATTCTTTCCCTTTATTTCATTTTATACAGGCATCTTGTTAATTGCTTGCCATATTAATAATCCTATACCATCACGAGGGCCGAGCCCGATGCTGGTTTCGTGATATAAGTGCCTGTCACCGCGTAAAGCACGTTCCTTGCATTTCTTGAATTGTTTATTTTAGACCTAAATTTTACTTCCGGTTCTTGGCGCGGCATACCATTTAACGGTTCTTACACACCTATTCCATTATTGACGTGAATTACAGGATTCTGTCCAGTATAATTTTGTTTTATTATAGAAATTCTAGTCAGGTTTATAATAAGAATTGTTGACTTTTACACTGTTATCAATTCGTCCTGGATCCAGTTGAATAATTTGGCGGTATGTCATATTATTTTCATAGAGAGATTTTATCAACAGAATTTTACAAACTATGTGGTTGTCGTCTGGGTGTTCTGTGCTTCCGGAAAATTTATCCTTAACTTTTACCTTTTAACATGATTTTCAGTCATGCAACATTTGAATAGCACAGTCAATGGCAGTATAATTGAATAAATGATATATAATGTATTTGATTAACATTCCCTTCCTTCAGTGTCCGGTCATGTTGGACGTGTCTGTTTCATACACTTGTGCTTCATGAATTACTGCATCTAAGGAGACTCAGAAAACTTCAAAAGGATAAATCTTCGTGTTTACAATGGATATATCATAGTAATATTCACATTTTCGTTTACGATAATTACGGCTTTGTATATCCTTTGAACTTTACCACACGGGCTATAATGGCAGAAATGTTTAAGGAAAGCAATAGATTGACGGACGTGTTTCATGGAATACTGTCTTTTATATTTGTTTCTTTGATAAAATATCATCCAGTGACACTTGAAGCCGCCATTTCCTCATGCTTTACATTTACAAGCAAATATCCAATGGTTGTGAAACTAATAACAAACAGGGAGAATATGTCATTGTCGTAAATATTTCACTGTTTCTTTTATTGCCAAAATAGATTTTAATTCATTTTGTGAATATTGTCATACAGCCTTTTGAACATTCTTTATTTCGTTTTACATTATAGAACTTGAGCTTGTTTTTTTTACAAAAAGTGAACAATGATCTGAATTATAAGTAAGTGTAATAATCAATTAAAAAAGTAATTCGTTCACATTTTCTGAATTTAGTGTACTTAATGGGCAACTGTAGGCCTACTTTCTTGGTTGTTCTAAGTATGTAGTTGCAAAGTTTAACTTAAAGATTTTACACCGTAAACTAAGTGGAGATCATTCTTCTTAAATTTTGAATTTGTGAATTAGCAGTTCCCCATATTTCATTGTATATTCATAGATTGACACAATACGATCATGTTGGTACAGAGCATTGTAATGATACACAAAATGAAATGAATAAGGAAAATGTGCAATAATTCGTTACGAATATGTGAGCAAAAAAAAATGACATATATCCCTGTATTACCTATTTTCGCTTAGTCCAAATGAATACATTCAGTCAAAATCTTTCTTTTGTAATGAGCAACAACTTCTGTTATCTAAAGTGCTTAATACATGCTAGCATGGACAAGTGGACGGACAAATTGGCTTTGATTAAAATAATAGACAATTTACTGAAATATCCGGAAGGTCTAGAAGAGATGATATATCATCATCGTCGTCGTCGTCGTCGTCAAGGGATAACATTTTCAACAGGGACAACAATCCAGTCTGAAAAGGCAAAAATATTACACAGTAAATGCAAAACTTCCATATTAACGCATATATTTCACAATAACATTGATCTAAATGATATGAAAACAACAGTAGTAAAAAGCTAAATTTAAACATCAAAATATATAGCTGGGTATTGTATCAGTTTCGTAAATAAGTTATATATGTAAAATATTTAGCTATTGCATAAACCATTACTATTTGGAAGCTGATATTATGAATATGCCATGACAGAAAATTAAACCAACTATGTATTTGTGGTTTTCAAAAAATGTCATTTGTAAAAATTAGAAGGAAAGAAAGAAGAATCGTGTCTTGGCGATAAATTCATAACTAATCAAGATCAAACTGAAAATATGTCCAATGTTCCTATTACTCGAGTTCTTTAGAATTGTGTAAAATGTCAATGGTACCTTATTACGTAAAAGGGAGGTCAATGTTGTCGAAACCTGTTGTCTAACAAATCTGCACTTTGACTAATGACTTTTGTAGTAATTCGTTTGAGAAGATCGTTAATAATATCAAATCAGGAGATCATAATAAATTTTACCTTTTTACTCCCTAAAGATCCGAGTTTCATCTTTCGAGTTTCTGAGGAACACTAAAAATATGATATATTATTCAAGGTATAATAGTCAGTTAAAATATGAATTTAAAATATATTATTTAAAGAAATTCTAATTTATATGTGTCACATGATACATTGTTTCTTTCATACAACGATTAGAATATGCTCAATCATTTGAACGGTTTACTTCAAAAGATTAATATGACTAGTACAATACGCTTGTTTTACTTTTCTTCAGACAAATAAACTTACTTCAGAAAAGTTTTGATATGACAATTCCTTTCCATCTGTCGACGACATCACCTTTTTATTCACACTAGCTCTTGACACAGACCTCAGAAACTCTTCCGCACGCTGAAAATATCAACATGAAATTACATGCCAGGTACGTTTTTAAGGGCAGATTTCGTCTTCTATTCCATGTTAAGATAAACAAACACTGGTCCACATCTCAAACAAATTGTACGTGGTAGAAAACGTCAATTTCTTGCAACACTGCAAACGTATATGCAAAATATGAAGAGCTATGTCTTTCAAGCAAACATTGTATTAAAAGATCGAGTTTTTATGATAATAATTGATTTGTCTACGGCGCATGGCAATGCAGAATTCGATTTGCGAAATGCTTCCATGGATTCTACGTTTGCTGTTTATTTTGAATAGAATCATACCAACTTTCCAAATACAATTTTATTCGCCTTCAGTTTAAAGTTGTTTCATGTGAGGCAAAAATGTACATATTCTTAATTTTTACTGACTGTTTGTCACACAGCGACTTAAAAAGACTGAACAACACATATCAATGGTTTTAAGATAGTAACTTACATTATGTTAAGAGTATAAACCATCAGCACAAAGACTACGTAAAAGTAGGTGGATTAAGTATGTAAGCAGCAGCTTTTAAAACTTTTATTTAACGATACTAAAAATCTTTCGTTCAAAGCAAATGGGCAGTTTTCTACGTAATATTGAAAGTCCTTTAATATTTGAATTGCTCAACAAAGAACCCTGAAATAAATAGAAACAATAACAGACATACCGAATCGCCCTGGCCAACATAAACACAATGTATATCCACTTGTTCCAATTTAATTCGCTTTACCTCTTTTATTATTTGACCTTTGGTCTGCAATGTAATATCGAATTTATGTTATTTGGATGATTAAAAATAACAGGAAAATGATGAAAATTGCTCTCTAAAACACAAAAGAAAGTGTGGCGGAGTTGAATACATGTCTATTAACCGAGAGCAGAGACAATCGATTAGGGCATGTATCGCAAGCAAAAATACTTAAAATATTGAATGATTAGCTATCGGTGTTTTTCTAATTATGACAAATCGAAGGCAATGAACGAGATAATATGAAAATGCATGAGTGGTATGGGGAGGGGCGGATGTTAAAATCCGACAGTGAGTCGTTCGAACAAAAATCTGTGAAATTGAACGATACTGGTTCACGGAGATATTGCTTCATATAAAAAAAGGTAAGAAGGACGTTTAGTTACGATGTTCTAATTCTTGACAATGTAGCACATTTAATGGCAGTTGTCAACCATTTGATCCTAAACGGTGGCAACTTTCCAGGTTTTTAAAGTTTCCAAAGGTTAGAAGCAACACACAATCTGCGCAACTTAACACAACTTACGCTGAGGGCAGATTTCGTCGTCAGTTTCGTTGTAATTACACTTAAATCACAATTTAATTAAGTCAACTATAAACTACGTAAATTAACAAACATCGAATACCATTTCGGTTGTATCAGGATTACCAATATCTTCTTCAGCAGAGAATGGAATTATACCAGTCGGCTTGCCGTCAGTTATAAAAATGATCTTTGGTCTGATATGGACATCATTTGCAATTGCAAAGGAAACTGCAAGATAAACAAAATATGCGTGCGCTTAATTTGGCAATATTTACATTCGCCCTATTCTTTTCCACTGGAATTTTTGACGTTCATTTCGTATGAACAACAAACGGAAAGGCGCGAAAGTTACGTCATCGCTGCTTATTGATCACCGACCGCTGTTTTGACGACGTCCGCGTATAGTCAGGGAGAATGTTCCTAAGATGACGTCGCAGTTGTTCCGTCTGGTGAACAGAATGGCCGGGAAGCTGAGTTTAAAGCTTAATGCTACAAATTATATGCAATTCATAATATTATATAGTTTACAAATGGAAAGGAAATATAATGTAAATATCTTAAATTAATGTTGCTGAAAGTCAACAATAACAGGTAATAAGTTTTAGTTTAATACTTTGTTTTCGGAAGTATGTTAATCACTTTATACCTCCCATTAATCAAGAAATTAAGTAATAATCGATCGAAAAATAATTTTCAGTTGCTGCTTTTCACATTGATGCTACATTATTTGAATGTATTGTAATGTATCATTATATGTTCTACAATAACCTTAATTTCATTGGCTGAAACCGCTCATCATCTTTCAAAATATATTTCATGTTTAATGGTTAGTGGGTTTTCCCAATTAAACATGACTTTCGAAAAATAGAATGGAAGTTATTTATTATTACTTTCAAGCAACAAATATTTGGGTTTTTTTTTTCATATTATAAAACAGTTATTGGCTCTTGCGCCATTGGATATAATGTGATATTCATCGGAAGATATTGCCCTCTTCCGGTAAATATCACATCATATTCAATGGCTCAAGAATCATTGTACATTATTAAATACTCATTTATAAACGCCATTTAGTTATAATAGAAACTAAAACATGAATAATTTTCCATATTAACTTTCATATCGGATGCGTAACGTCATTTTCATGCAAGTCTTTACATTTACATTTAAGAGTTCATTAACGATGATCTTTTCAATTCTACTTAGGCTTAAGAACAAATTTATATCATTTATATTATACTTACTGGTGTAGTAAATGTCTACAGAGACTTGAAGGATTTTAAATTTGAATCCATAATTTTGCAGCTTTATTCGTTTGAAATATTATAAAAATCTAAAGTCATCATTGATGGAATTTAATTGCTTGCATATTCAAATCGTCATTTTATCTCCATTGATCTGTTTGCATATAGTTTAGCACGAATATTTACAAACACATGTGGCAGAAAAAGAAACATTTTTCCACATCCTAAAAGAAGATGATTATTTCCTTATAAGTAAGAAAGACAAGTAAAAGACCGTCCGGGTTATATATCTATTGATCATCTTTTCTATAAATTTGTGAAGAGAAATTATAAAAATAAAACGCCATAATATTCTTAGAACTGTGGTAACATTTTAATAAAATTTATATCTATAAATAAAGTCTGTTTTTAACTTACACTTTGACGTCAGAGCCACTGCTTCTGCTAATAACAAACCCCCAAACATCTGTGTAGGGCCTGATGGTGTAAGTTTATCTGAAAATAAAACATCGCCTATGGAAATTCACGCAAAATGCCATTATGTTAGCCGTTATATTACTTCAGATTTGCTTTTGGATATTTATTATCACGAGAGAGAGCAAGAGAGAGAAACAAAAGTACCGCTTACGTGTGTCATTGCTCGTCTGTACAGGATAGTATGTAAGAAATGAGTTACGGCTCAGAATTTCTAAGTACAAAAAGGGTCATAATTCTGACAACATGCAGGTTAAAGTTATGGTTCTTGGCCTAAATAGATATCTAATAATGATAAAAATGTGTGCAAAGTTTCATAGCTGTAGCTCTTAAAGTTTTTGAGAAAAGGTGAATTTAAACAAAAAATTAACAAAGAAACTCAAATTGTCTAAGTACCAAAAGGGTTATGATTCTGACAAAAATGCATATCAGAGTTATAGTGTTTGCCTACACAAGTGTGCAAAGTTTCAAAGCTGTACCTCTTATAGTTTTTGAAAAAAAGTGGACCTAAACAAAATTTTCTCAGTACAAAAAGGGCCATAATGTTGACAAAATGCATATCAGAGTTATGGTTCTTGACATATGATGAAAGCAAGAGTGCAAAGTTTCAAAGCTGTAGACAAATACGAAAATGTTGCAGGCTCGGTTTGATTGAGCCTGTTCATGGACGGTAGTGGAAATGCATGCTACCGTCCACGCCCTCTAGCCCCGGGTTGAGCAGAACTCAACATTTACACATGCTAAAAGTACAAAAAGCAATTTAGGGACATCCGCAGATGTATTCAAACGGCGGTGCACATGGAACCTTCAATGATACACGGGTTGTGGCGTGTAATTAATTCCATGAAAAGCGGCGGTTGGTCCCCAGATAAAGTAATGGGTTTGCCCTAAACGAAAAAACAATGGGCTGAACTAAACACAATGGAATTTAGAAAGGGGATTTGAGGTTATGGGGCCTGCATATCACAGGAACTGTCAAAAGACAAAATTAAAAAGCAGGCACCATATCCAAGGGGTGATTATACAATACCCAAGGTTATGACAGCGTGAGTATTGGAACCACCCAGGCCGAAATGGTCAGGCCTAGAAACTAAACAGTACCATTAACACGACATAAAAGTCGTGCCGAACGATCTGAGAAGATCGAAATATAACAGCCCTGATTGAATGTACGGGGAGACTTTTCACGGCCGCCACACGGCACAAACAACGCTGCTGTAATAATAAAATAGAAAAAGTGGAAACTTCACAGGTCGCTCAACACGACAAATACGAAAATGTTGCAGGCTCGGTTTGATTGAGCCTGTTCATGGACGGTAGTGGAAATGCATGCTACCGTCCACGCTCTCTAGTCCCGGGCTGAGCAGAACTCAACAATTACACATGCTAAAAGTACAAAAAGCAATTCAGAGACATCCGCAGATGTATTCAAACGGCGGTGCACATGGAACCTTCAATGATACACGTGTTGTGAAGCCATTCATACAAAATGACATAAAATATACACATGTTCAAAGATTAGAATACGTATATCCAATTAATCAGAAGAAATAGAAACACACTTTCGTATAAAGGATCATAGCAGAGCACCGCAAGAGAACAATTACTGCCCAAATCACCATCGGATGGTTTTAACTGGTTTACTAGCGTCAAATCTCAGATCAAAATTTTGGTCGCAGTTTTCTAATAATCGAAGAGCTTTTGATAGTTGTTCCATACAGCATCGGAAAGCTCGTCCGAATGGGCAGGTTGTGGGCTAAGTCACAAGTTGAGAAATGAAATGCACTTACAGAAAAATAATGCCTGATTTAACGGCTAGTATTGCTGAATCGGGAAGGATTCGACCCCATTTTCTCGTGCTCAACATCAAATTTAATCATGTGATTTTCTGCACTTTTATATGAAGATAACGAATATTAGTAAATACGAGTAAACATATTTGCCTGCTTTTTTCATATTTGGTTTGATTGGCATTTTATCTTGCTCTACAATACATGTTCAAGCAGTCTGCTACGAGTATATAAGTAAGTAAGTAAGTAAGTAAGTGAGTGAGTAAGTATTTAAATTCTTAATTTATAGAGGGTATACAATTTAGCTAAGCTTATCTTCCACTGGGCCCTCTTAGGACTAGAATGAACAGCGTTATGATCATAATAACAAATATTTAACAGAAATTAAAGAAATCATATATGCATAAAACAAAAGACATGAAATCTAGTTAGCATTAAAATCCATTCATCTATATATCCATTTATAAAGTTAATTTAAAACATTGCAATGAAGATAAGTTTTCTGAGGAAATGACTGCGTATAATTTTACACGACAATTGCTATCAGTGACTTAGCATTGTATATACTTGTCTACATGAAATGAAATACCAAATTTTTCTTGCAGTTTTTCAAAATCTTTGGTTAATCTCTCTTGCACCCGTACTTCTCCACCAAATGTCACCAAAGCAACATTCTCATGATCGATACCTCCCTTTTTTAACTTTGCCATTCCTATAAAATATTTAAAAAAAATCATGTTATTGTATTAGCATGTTTGGTCCACAGACGCTTGGAGTTCAAACCCCCTTCCCATCTCCGCCCCTGCCTAATATCAGGCAATATTTTTAGTCTTACAAAACACACTGAACACTTATCTCAAACATTGAATTTGTTTTGTTACAAATTCAGCATGTTTTAAAAAATACCATTTAAAGTAAAGACAACCTACTCCGAGTGTTTCAATACAACCAGAGACTGGTGTTACCAACAGAGCCGGGACACAGACTATATCATAAATGGTTAACTTCGAAGGCATCTACTGTGATTGCCGAGAGGTCTGAGGCGCTGGTTCTTAATATTGCATTTCTTTTTGCAGGGCTGCGGGTTCGCTCCCCGCTTTTTTCCAATGTATTGTTTCATATTCTTTTTAATGTTATAATCTTAAGATAAAAATATTCGAAAAAAAGAGAAGAGAAATACCCACAGCGGGGAGCGAAGCCGCGGCTCTGACAAAAAAAAGACGTAGAGCATTATGAACCAGCGCCAAAGACGTCTCGGCCATCGCGTCAGATGACTTCGAAAGCGAATATTTTTATTATAACCACTGATGATATCGTCTGTGTCCCGGCTCTGTTGGCAAAACCAAGCTCGGATCTATTTTCGTATTCCTTGGAAACGTTTGGAGTAGTTTGTCTTTACTTTTTACTGCATTGGTAGTAAATGGTTATTTTTAAAACATGCTGAATTTGTAACAAAATGTATTCACTGTTTGAGATTATTTGCTCCGTGTGTTTAGAAAGACATAAAATTTTGGGTGGGGTGGAGGGCTTGACCTCCAAATGTCTGTGGTTTGGTCGGATTCTGACTTAAGCCTATCAGTATTAATATATAGTGCTGTAGACAAATCATATGACATGCTTTATTAAAGTATATAAACAAAGTATTTTCACAAACTTACTTCGGAAATGCCATAATAATTACAATATTTGCAAGGTAATTTGTTGCAGTAACTAAAAGTTAGATTCAACTGCGGTTTTATTCTGCTTCAAGTTCTACGTTTGCTATTTGATTTTAAAATAATTCAATAAATGGCCATGATAAGTTGATAAAATCTGACCGAATTCCTATTATCAAATCGACTCCTACCTTTCAAATAGTCTTTAAAGAAATTCTCAGCTTGGCTCCATGTATCTCCTTCTTTCATGCTATCTGATACATCAAGGCAGATGACATTGTGTGTTCCAGTTAAATCATGATATCCATTTGCTCTGGCTAAAATCATTATAAATACTTGAAATATTCAAAAGGCGTTATCGCAATAACTTTATCTATGTACACCTATTGTCTCCAAACCAATCGCAGCAATTGTAATATAGGTTCGATTCAAAATAAACTTTCATAGAGTTATGTCTAACTTCTAAATTTTGGCATAAATTTTGACATTCATGTTTAAGAACACTGTATTTGATAAAGATTTTAACCACCAGTATCTAAAATCTTGATAATAAACATCATTTGTTTTAGCAATATATGTGTTTGGTTAACAACGTTTAAACATTTCAAGCTTTAATACTAGTCATATGATGTAATACGTGAATACTGTCAATGAGTGAACTATATCTAATTGTATCATACCATCCTCTTTCTCCTTTTCTGCTTCCTGTCGCCAATATTCTATTGTCTCTGCGACCAAAGGACTGATTCTGGCAAAAGAATTCATATACTCAGGTTAGAGTGTAGTGAATAACGTTGCACGTCTGTTTGCTGTCGAGCCAAAGGTTATGTGTGTGTGTGTGTGTGTTCGAGTTTAACGTGTATTTCAACAATTTTTCAGTCATATAAACGACGGTGTCTACTTGTAGCCCAACTTTATAGTGCTGCCTCACTGGAATATCACGCCGTAGACACGTGGTATGATACCCCGCTCAGTCACATTATACTGACACCGGGCTAACCAGCCCTAGCACTATCCTCTTAATGCTGAGCGCCAAGCGAGGAAGCTACTAGTACCATTTTTACGTCTTTGGTATGACGCGGCCGGGGATCGAACCCACGACCTCCGCACTCGAAGCGGACGCTCTACCACTAGGCTACCGAGGCGGTTCAAAGGTTAACTAGTAACGTAACTGGGTATATGTATATGTATAAAGGGTATTAAAAGTTCTTTCCGCAAACAGCAATGTTATTGTGAAATAAAACACAATGATCCAAGCTCTCCTATTGTCATGGGTTTACTGTATAAGTTCATATTTGTAAAGATTGCTTTTTCCCACACAACTATACCGAAAATGTCCTTTTCCACTTAATTTCATCGGTGGGTAGGGTTTTTGGGGTGCATAATTAGAACATCATGTGATTCTATAATTAGAAAATGTGGCAATTTCAAAATTATTTGAACTTATTTCATGGGTGATTTTGAATTCAGTATTAATATAACAATAAGTCTTTTTTATTGGCGGTGTCCTTTTCCCATCATTTGAAACGACGGTGATATTTGCAAAAATAACTGAAATATCCTCTTACCTAAGAAGAACACATATACACAAATTAGATATTCTTTCGATAACAAATTTCTTTGCATCACTGTCGCAGATGTTTATGTGAGATAATTTACTGAAAAACTAACTTTTAAAAAGTCGATGATAAAGTGAAATATTATCCGGTATTAATCAATGCAGAAGTTTCATAGAAACCTTAACTGTATTTAATACTTTTATTTCTCTTATATGAAAACACAACAGATCTAACACAATTAACAAATATACACTATATCTCCATCTGTTTTCTCATTAAAGTGTTTAATGTACTGTATATGGTAAAAAGGCTTCTGGATCCATTTCATTATTCATTTATGTGCACTATCAGCTCAGTTTTATTTATTTGTTGTATATCTGATTTCTGAAAGGATATGCGGAATAAATATTTCATGATATTCAATATATACAGATGTAACGATTTTTATATACCTTTGTTACATATCAAAATAATTAGACCTTTTCGGCGTAAATGGAAATGTACACGACTACGCATATGTATACGTACTTTGATCAGTTTCGAGATGTTTTCTCAAAACATTGACACATTTTGAATACCAATAATTTTAACGAAAAATATAGCCAGTTTACAGAAAATGTCTCACATAATCGAACCATGCGATAAGCTCGGGTTGTCTAACTCTGTGCCATGACTATGATGCTTGGTATTAATATGAACTAATGAAACGTTATTCGTTGTTGTCTAAGAGGCATGCTCACTTGAATTTGATGATTTATATCCAGTTTTTAATTAGAACTGTAAAATAAGCTTGAAACGACAGTTTTTCAGGGTGAAGGACAAAAGGACAACGGATACCATATGCCTCACGGGTCTCCAACATCCGGGGAATTAAAACACTGATGGTGGTTTTTTTGTTCAGATTCAATAATTCGGGGACGGCCATTAGAAAATAAGAGGAGCTTGGCCTGTCAGATTTTGCTCAGACTCGTTTCCACTTTATTTAAGTACATAAAAACTTGGTGCGAAACATCGATTTACATAAATTTTACAATAAAATTGCGAAAAGCAATTTTTATGCGTCTTTGCAAACCATAACTTTATTTCTTCTGTAAACAGTATCATATAAACAGGCTATGCATAATAAGAACTTTTTACGGTGTAGCCAATTAAGCACAAGGTAAAAAGTTTACATGCCGTTTTTAAATTTAGTTTTAATGGGCAACATAATGACTGCACGAGAAGCAATATGTACATGTATGTTGATATCCTTGCTTGAATAGAAGTCAAATTGTAACAATACTGTCTTTCAAACCATAGGATATGGAACAGAATAAAATACTTGTATTTGTTAAGAGCGAAGCGAACGTATTTCCTGTTTAATATCTAGACCACTCGCCACCTAACTCAGTAGGAAGAGCACAGACTTGCGGATCTCGGAGTCGTGAGTTCGCTCCTCGCTCCTCGCTCATAACGATTTGATAAAAGACATCGTGTCTGAAATCATTCGTCCTCCGCCTTTGGTTCATATGGGGAAGTTGGCAGTCACTTGTGGAGAACAGGTTTGTACTGGTACAGAACCCTGGTATTTCAAAACCTGAGAATATACTTTGACCACATTAAAAAAGATAGGGTCGTGTACTTGAGTGTTTGCTCGACTGATTTGAAAAATAAGACCTCACGCGAATTTTCATAATGGGAATCTATAGAAAATCGTAACTTTCATAACGTTTTCGAGAATAGAAATAAATAACAAATAATTTGATGGCTCCAAGTTTCCTATGAAATATGGTTGTGATTCCAAATTTGTGTAAAACTTCCACACTGGGCGACAAATAAGTATAAACTAAACCTATGAAGCGCAAATTAGAGGAGGCAAATGTATTATGTCATTGTGGAAATATTCTATTTATTTAGAAAGTTTCAATATTCAAAATGACATTATACCAAACCATTTGTAGGGTGGTCAAACTCAGCTTTGCCATGACTATGAGACTTGGTATTAATATTAACCGATGATACGTTATTCGTTATTGTCTTTTGTTCGAAGTACATAATACATGTACGTAGTCGTACACATATACATTTACGCCGCTGTCATTCCCCAACTTTGTAATACAACCGATGTATGTCAACTCTCTAATCAATACTTATGTGGGTGTCAGAATAATTTGTATGTTTGATATATTGATAATGCTACATATAAGCACAGATAATGCTTGACTCTCTTTTCATGCTATCATTGCTATAACTATTGTTGAATTGCTGTTAATAATAGGATTTGGGTCATTTGTGACTGATTTGGGTTTATTATGTCGATAGCTGGATACCAGCATCACATATTATGTCATATACAACAGTTAAATGGAACCAGATATTTGTTAGAGCAAGTACTCGTTGTAAAACACTATATATAATTTTGGACCAATCAGAAACAAGTTCTATAAGTAGCACGTCTGCTAAGGTATAAATAGGTAGATGGATGACAGAGAGAGCATTCTTCTCCTGAGCTCCCGCCGCGCGCACATCGCGGAGAAGGCATTCGGCTCCACCGGAAGTCACCATAATTATATTGATGTCAGCTGTTGGAGTCGTAACGAAGGGCGGGAGCAGTGGTCCTAAGAAGGGTGGTTTACCTTCCTCAGTTCAGAGTTGTCTACGCACGCAGAATATGGTACTCCGAGAGGATTACGACAGATCAGCATGAAAAGACGACCGTCGACACTCTACGATGAAGACGATGGCGCAGATATTCTCGCTCATATGGGCTTACCCGGCAGCGAGTATAAATAAACTTACTTATCATCATCAGAGAGATCATTCTGTATCCAGCGATAGAAGAAGACACATCGAGGATACAACTAATAATTTATCCCAGTACCTTGATAAAGAAGTTATTGCAACTACTTGTCAGGGCGGATAAATTATTAAAAAGAAGATGTTTGAAATTCATAGACTAAAGAAGAGTTGCAGAATTTCAAAGTTTCGAGCTATAGGGCAAGCGCATAGGAATTTTACCTTAACAGTAGTTGAATGCTATAGACGATAGCAAATATAGGCCGAGCATCGAAAAGCTGAGACAGAGACCCAGAGTTTGGTAATCTACTGAGCTAGTAGGAGAGTTCCAGCTTTAGACGGTTCAACATTATGAGCGAAGTACAGCCAAGGCATCGGGAATATACCTATGATAGCATATAGGCGCTGAACATTCCAGGAGCCAGGGCATTCATATAGAGTTGTAACTTCAATTAAGAGGACAGAGGCCGAGCATCTATGCGATAGGACTCGTATGTTGTTGATTCAAAGACATTGAACTTCAACAAAAAGACCAGTCAAGTATAGAGTCTCCAGCCTATAGGAGTTTGAGCTTATGATTATTAATTAAAGATTGTTAGTTTGAAACATTTAGTGATTTGCCTGATCCCTGAAATTATTTAGCTTGTAATAGAAATCTTTTACAAATCATTGGTACACGAATAATTAAAGCAAGATAGCCAGAGGAAAATTCTATATATGAGATATTTGGTCTCACCTGCCATAC
The DNA here is from genome assembly GCF_021730395.1 of Mercenaria mercenaria. Lineage (NCBI taxonomy): Eukaryota > Metazoa > Mollusca > Bivalvia > Venerida > Veneridae > Mercenaria > Mercenaria mercenaria. Next base: position 40,860 of record NW_026461140.1, on the reverse strand, counting down.
GTTTTAACAAAGGACATTCTATTTCGTTTGTCAGCTAGTCTAAGACATATTCATCTTAGCAATTGAACCCATTTCATTGTTCAAGATACTAAAGGCGTAAGCACTTCCCTGGGACTTATAACTCGTATCCTGACAGTGGGTTCGAGCCTCACTCGGAGCGTGTAATTCTTCCTGTAAGGGAGCTATCCAGCTGGCTTATGGAAGGTCGTTGGTTCTACCAAGGTGCCGGCTCGTGATGAAATGATGCACGGAGGGGAAGCTGGTGTCTTCCTAAGCCATCAAAGCTGGAAAGTCGCGATATGATTTAACTTGTGTCGTAGCGATGTTAAACCCAACAAAAACAAAACAAAACTCATCAATACTTCAAATGAGCCAAACTTTTATGTGCAGAGTGGGAGTCCCTTTATCTACTAAAGTATATTTTCCCTAAATTGTCAGAAAAAAGTTACACACAGTCATTTTTGGGTATCTGTTTCCTACCCCACTGAATTAAAACTGATGTAGTTCAAGAATTGGTTATTTGTTCAGAAAGCATTGATACACTTATAAAGCTCGCCCTTCAAAAAAGCAGACTGCAGATTTTTATGCCGTTTCCTTCATAGAGGAATTGTATCACTTCAAATACTTGACTAAGTTGTAAAATTCTGTTCCGAGAAAAAGAAGAAAATGTATTTGATGAACTGTATTCTTCACCAAAGACAGAACATCCTTTATTTTTCTGCCCAAAAAAACCCAGACTATTTAACAAATTAGTGTGTTAACTGGTTGACATTATTTTAACTTATTATCCCCCGCCGATGAAATCGGGAGTGAGGTATTGAAATGGCGTTGTCCGTCCGTGCGTCCGTCCGTCCGTCCATCCGCAGCCATTTCTCAGTAACTAGCAGGTAGAATTTCATACAACTTATAATAAACATGAACCAACATACTGCGATGATGCCCTTTAAGTTTGTTTTGGATTGGTCAATTTCCCTCAGAGTTACTGCCCTTGACTTAATGAAAAATCCACGTCTGCAGCCATTTCTCAGTAACAAGCCGGTAGAATTTCATAAAACTTGAAATAAATATGAACCAAAATACTTCGATGATGCCCGGCATTTTTTTTAATTGGTCAATTTTCCTTAGAGTTATTGCCCTTAATTTAATGAAAATTCTAGGAAGCGGTTGGGAATATTTAAATAAAACTTCATATACATGTTTACCATTATAAGATTATGCGGCTTGTCAAGTTTCAGTCAGATTGCCCTAGTAACACCAGAGTTATGGCCCTTAGAAATTTCTTGTGTTAACTATATAGGGTACTATAGGTATGGCGATTTATGCTTTATATCTTGTAATATATTTGACCTAGAACTATGAAACTTAAGTTGAATTTTGATCACCATAATGTGGTTGAGCACACAGAATTTCGTCCGGATCTCTTTACTAATTTTAGAGTTATTGCCCTTTAATTGTTTGAAAATCCACAGTTTTGTACATAACAAACCAAACAAATTGGTAGAATTTCATTAAACTTCTTTCATTTTTTTCCATGAACACTTATTATAAACATGTGAAGTTGTGTACCCACACCTGGTCACCACCTTGCCTTGGTCACAACCCCTCCCCCCACCCCAAAATAAAAATTTCATTCCTTTTTTATTTTTGTCCCCCAACTTTCAATGAATATTAATCAACATGCAAAGTTGTACCGTTCCCCCACCTCACTCCTCCATCCAGTCATGCCCACCACCCCGATCATGCATCCCCCACCCCATTTTCAACTTCCATCAATATTTATAATCAACATGTGAAGTTTTGTACCCTCACCTGGTCACCCCCGCTGCCCCCAACCCCCCTCCCCACCCCCCCCCCCAAATAAAAGCATTCATTTTCTGTTAAATTAATTTTGACTAATGAAATTATTTGCTTCTTAGTAACATCCTTAACTTTTTGCCGGATATATCTTTTGCCATTCCTCACCACAAACCCTTTCGGCGGGGGATACCAATTCATCGAATTTGCTTGTTACCTTACACTTAAGGCCTCCTAACTAAGACAGCCAGTCTAAATCCCTCATATAATTCTTGTTACATCAAAGCAATAAAACTCCAATAAACGCTCCTTTTATTACTTTAGGTAACAACATTACATGACTATATCATTATCAAGGTTCGATGCTTGGAGAAAGACCATGACTACCTGGCTGTCCTAATGTTTATATTAGAAGTTTACTGTTTATCCATCAAATAAAGGACTTACGAGGGTTGTTAGAAATAACGTATACTTTTTCTCTAGCTTTTATATACTTTAATGAAACAAAACAAGAAATACAACATCGTAATTCGCAACCTTTCTGCTCACTGCACTGCAAATTTGACGTGATTCTGATATTTAAACAACGTTAACGACGTCGTGCCTCCATCGAGATGCTTCCATTATGTTTGCACTATTCAGTATTTGGAAATATCTTTTATTATATTTGATAAACCATACCTGAGTCATAATAAGTTGTTTGGTTAGAATACTAGAAAAGTATGAACACTTATGCCAAGCATCTCAGACAGGGTGCTTAACGTGAGTACTTGGTCTTTATCCAAGGTATCATACACGTTATTGACGTTAACGCGGAATCACAGATTTTTTTGTTTTCTCCTTTTACCTTCACTGCTTTAAAGCAAGTATGGGACATTTGCGAATCGTTCGTACCACTTGAAAATCAAGACACAGATAACCCAACATTGTTGTGGCGTTTGCTTCATTAGTTTATAAATTTCGCCAAAATGTCTACATAACTGAACAACTGCGAGTCGATGATGACATAACATGCGTTATAAACAGTGATACTCATTTAGTTTAAATGTTGTTTACTTTTGCCTTCTACGTACAAATGATTCAATACTCTCGGAGCGAAAATGTGTTCTATGATTGCGAATATTAGCGATAAAATTCAAATCACGATAGATGAAAAAGCGACTGCGCCGGTAATGCGTAGCTATGGTAAATAAAACGTTCCACGCGCTTCGCTTATCAGTAAAAATGTTACAAAAATGTATGACTAAGTAAGAGAAAGATTGCGAATTATAATAATATATATCACATTGCTCTTTACACAAAATACGTCTTCTGACACCAAAAGTCTACGTTATTTTTGAACCACCCCCGTATATTTGAAATGTTGTATTTATTGTTTTTGCATCTGATGGAGGATTGTATAAGATTTTACATAAAATAAAAAAATACCACTTTACCCTTTAAAGTGTCCTTAACATTTACCTTTTCTCGCTGAGAAGTTATCTCTGCCCGTGATGTGCTCTTTACTGCAGAGTTATATTAATTAGTTAACGCAGCTGCAAATTTTGTGTGGTACTTAAAGGAAACTCTTCAAGAGTTAATTACCTTTGCTTTTTAAAGTGATATAACATCGATTTAGTCAAGCTTAAGTATTAATAAACGCATATACCCTCCGCACGGTTTCATAAAAGTTGACCAGGAAGCATTATAAAATATAGTCTGCATTTCAAGCCGTTTAGTGTATTGCACTCCGATTAAACTAGTTTTGATTTTTTTGTTAACTACCAAGTAATCATGAGAAACAAACTTGTCGAAAACTTTTATCTTATATACACGTAATTTCTCTGAAACGAGCGCAGGAAGTATTGGAAAGCAATACAAAGTCCTCTGTTGGTTAGGAGAATGCAGTTTTGAGAAACTATTATACCACAATAAACCTGAGAATAGTTTAAATAAACATAACGCACATTAACTTATTATCAATGAAATGAAAATATTTACCATAAGTAAAATGCTAAACTAAAAGTAAGGATGATATTAGAATTTAAATAACCTGTGTCTATCAAACTGAATATTGCATTTTTTCTCTTACCAAGATTAATTTCAACCTCATCTTTAATTTTAATATAATAAACCATGTGACAGACATTTTCTGTCCTCTATCTGTTATGGAGAGGGAAAGAATTGTATGAAATGACAGAATAGCAAACTAACGGACAATTAGTCCCCAAAATGGATTCAGCCAGTAGGTTAAGATTAACTTGTTTTGTCCCTATTTTTTCCTTTTTTCCAGCTTTCTGGCATAGCCTCTTATGCCGATCTGGTATCTTTATTTTTGTTTTTTATTAAGGTTATAAGAAGTAGGTATTACAAATAAGAACGATGAACAACGGTGTAATGATTAGCGTATTATGCTTGTAGGAGTTAATTCCCTTTATTTAGCACAACAGTAGCAATATACTATGATTGCTTTAACCCTTGTTTTGCTGGACACAATTAATTCTGCCTTTGAGACCAGTGTAAGGTAGCAGGGTACACTTCGAATTTTGGCCCCCGTCAATATGATTGTAAATTTTTTAGAAAATTTAAACAGCCGATACATTAAGGTGGTACACTTTCGAATTTTGGCCCCCGTCAATATTTGTTATAAAGAGAACATCGTGATTTTGGATGTCTGTAAATTAAGGTGAGAGATAATGATTATTAATTCTTTAGAAAATTTATACAGCCGATACATGTAAAATTCTGATGTCAGTTGGAAAACTAACTGCTGGTAGCTTTGTATGATCAATGAGACACCATTTCGCGTAAAAATTCAATTCACGGAAGGGTTCTGTGCTTGTTGATTGATACTCAGGAACATTTTCGTTATTTTCCGAAAAAACGAGCTGGATGGGCCCCCATTCCGTTTATGTCCTGACGTTCAGTAAGGACTATTAAATTAAGAAATGCAATAAAACTGGACAGTGTTCTTGCAGCGGGATCATTGTAGACTGTTCAAAAGGTGCAAAATTGATGATTTTGGCACGCTATTTTTCATGGATGATGTAAACCTTTCGCTTTGATAACTTTCTTTATTCTTGTATGAGAATCCTGATCTTGCCATTAATTAAAAGCACAAAACATGCACGCAATTTATAAAATAGCCACCCAAATTTTGCTCATAGGGGAAGTGCAATATTGCGACTCGCTACATGTAAGACCGTCCGTGCCCAAAATTTTCGCATCTAAGTGTACCTTGCTACCTGTAAAATTCTGATGTAAGTTGTAAAACTAACTGCTGCTAACTTTGTATGAATCGGTGAGTCACCTTGGCGCGGGAAATTCAAATCACGGAAGGGTTCCGTGCTTGTTGATTGATACTCAGGAACTTTTTCGCTATTTTGTGAAAAACGAGCTGTATGTGCCCCCATTCCGTTTATATCCTGAAGTTCAATAGGAACTATTGAATTGAGAAATGCAATAAAATTGGGCATTGTTCCTGCAGCGGGATCATTGAGGGCTGTTCAAAAAGTGCAAAATTGATGATTTTGGCATGCTTTTTTAATGGATTATGTCAAACTTTCGTTTTGATAAGTTTCTGTATTCTTGTATGAGAGTCCTGATCTTGCCATCAATTAAAAGCACAAAACATGCACGCAATTTATAAAATGGCCACCCTGATTCTGCTCATTAGGGAAGTGCAAAATTGCGACTCGCTACATGTAAGCCTGGACGTGCCCAAAATTTTCGAATCTAAGTGTACCCTGTTACCTTAAGGGAAATCTGCCAAAATTAAATTTCGAAAGACCTCTTAAAATTGTGCGGTTTTACATATTTTAGAACCTCTTCTTTGATATTCTAAATTTTCTGAGGACTTAAAACGCTACCTGACGGCACAGCAGCTCAAAACTGTTACGGTGAGGACACATAAAAGCATAAAAGTCAGCATACACGCATACTATTTTTTCAGATTCTAGCACTATTTACAGGGTTCTGGTACAGTAAAAACATCATTTTTATCATAATTAACCCACGTAGCGCATATTTGGCACACTAGCTATGCATTTCATCAATCAGGGGGATGTTCGGACGGTGGGAACCCCATGAAATAGGAAAATAGGGGGTGGGGTCATTTTATTTTCGCAAAATGATGCACAATTGCCCTCATACCATTCCTAATGACAAAATACGTTAAATCATGTCAGAAAATGATAAAAACGGATGTATTGTACGTTCTTTGTCTCGTAGCGACAATTTGTAAATTTTGGCTACATTTATGCGTTAGGGGTTGGCAAGTTTAGACGCTCACATACAGACTTCTTTTCATGCTATTATAAACATTTTTTTTTGGTTTAATTTGTGAAAAATATATAATAGTTCAGAACTAGTGAAACCCTCTTTTGTTCATTAACTGAAAAATCTTAAGGTAGCAGGGTACACTTCGAATTTTGACCCCCGTCAATATTTGTTATAATCCAAAATTTTCGAATCTAAGTGTACCCTGCTACCTGTAGATCTTGATGCAGTCTGAACAAGATCTGCGCTGTTTCGCCTTTCGGTCAATATCGTTTTGGTAAACATCCTTTAATCACTCGATGGTACTGTCCGAATTGAAGATAAGACAAATTCTTTAAAGAAATTTAGCATGGCAAGGTTTAGGGCTCTACACAAGTTTGTATTATGCTAATTTTACAAATAACTCATTTTGTAATTACCTACTTATAGACTATTTCATATCTTATATGCTATATGTTGTAACCTACTTCTGAGAAATAAACAAAAATGATTAACTTGTTTTGTTCTGAAAGTTTGAGCGACGTCGTAAAATACAATGGCCTCACGACTGAAGGCCAATACATGTATTGGCTTTTAGCACTGTTACGGACGCATACGCATAGCTTGTAAGTTTAAAACCAATCTCTGACAACTTCGTCAGGGAGTCAAGTGGTTAGGGCATTGGACTTCCACACGTGCGACCTTGGTTCGAATCCCGCCTCAGGCACTTGGGACCTTTCGTCATTGAGATTGTATCCTCTTTAATTTCTGTTACGGCTAGAAGTCGTAACTCGTCCGAAGATGGCACTTCCTATGCCGAAATGGCTTACACGTCACCATAAATAATTACTCCTTTGAAGAGGAGAAATGTTACGGTCGCCTACGCATAGCTTGTAAGTTTAAAACCAATGTCTGACAACTGCGTCAGTGAGTCGACGCGTTGGCTCAGTGGTTCGAATCCCGCCACAGGCACTTGGGATTTTTTGTCAGGCACTTGGGACTTTTTCGTCGTAAAATTATTTAGTTTCACTAATTTCAGTTACTTAATATACTCGAGTTTAAGCTTTGTCAAGAAGGACAGATCGAAAACATTAATACTGAAACTGAAACTGATACTGCTAATGCGAAATGAAAATATAACATTGGTGCAGTTTTTATTTTTCAGATTCAAGTGTTGTAGAATACAAATGTAGTTTGATAATTACTTGTAACTTTGTCAACTTCCGGGAAATTTACCCTAACCTTTTAATTTTGCTATTTTGTATCATTAACACTTTCCAGAATATTTATCATTGTTGTTTTACTTCTGAAAAAAATAAAGAACAGTTGCAAAGTTTAAACCTTGATGTGTAACAAAAATGCCTGAATACATTAAACCGAAGAATAACATGCTATAATGAATCCCATAGAAATGACTAGGAAATATTGATGTAGGAGCTGTACTGTACTCGAACCGCTTGGGTCAAAATTTCTGTGCCTACCTACCAAGCTGAATACGTTTTATTGTAACAGGGCGCTTTATCGCTTTTAGGTTAACATTTGAAATCGTAAAGCGGATTCATCTACACCGTATCAAATTTGAACCGACTGTAGATTTAAACTTCTAAAACCAGGAAGTAAAATTTAAACGTTATGAGTTTCTTATATCTTTAAACGTTTGTAGAGGTTATGAGGGCGGTTAAAAATAACGTAGACTTTTGGGGTCAGAAGATGCATATTATGTAAAGAACAATGTGAAATATATCATTGTTATTCGCAATCTTTTTCTTATGTGGTTATACATTTTTTGTAACATTTTTGCTGATAGGCGAAGCGCGTGGAAAGTTTTAATTACCAAAGCTACACATGCATTACCGGCGCAGTCGCTTTTTCATCTGTCATGATTTGAATTTAATTGATAATATTTGCACTGATGAAACACTTGTTCGCCAGAAAATATGTCAAAATGCAGCAACACATCAGGCCAACATACACAAAGAATATGCCATCATTCGGACGTAAGAGTGAACAACATTTAAACTAAGTCAGTATCACTGTTTATAATGCAAGTTATGTCGTCATCGACTCGCATAGATAATCAGGCAGTTGTGTAGTTATGAAAAGCAACTCATTTTTATTTATATTTAAAAACTAATGGAGCAGACGCCACAACAAGGTTAGGTCATCTGTGTCTTGATTTTCAGGTGGTTAAACGATTCGCAAAATGTCCCATACTTGCTTAAAGACAATGGAGGTGAAGAGAGAAAACAAAACATCCGTAATTCCGTGTTAACGTCAATGTCTGACGCCTTGGATAAAGACCAAGTACTCACGTTTAGCACTCTGTCTGAGATGCTTGGCATAAGCGTTCATACTTTTCAGTATTCTAACCAAACAGCTCATTATGACTTAGATGTTGTTCATCAAAATTAATACAAGAATTTTACAAATATTGAATAATGCAAACCTAATGAAAGCATCTCGATGAAGGAACTACGTCGTTAACGTGCGCCGGGTTCGTGTAAGTAACTGTTTTCGAAGTGATGTAATTCCTGACTGTATGAACAGAATCACGCCAGATTTGCAGTGCAGTGAGTAGAAAGATTGCGAATCACGATGGTATATTTTTTGTTTTGTTTCATTGAAGTATATAAAAGCTAGAGAAAAAGTCTACGTTATTTTTGAGCAACCCTCGTATCAGTTTATCAGATTCAATTATCGCCATCTTTTCCAAGAAAACGTTCACAAGGCTAGAATATCATGTGCTTCTTTCTTTAGAAAATGAGGCCAATGTCTAGGTTCTGACCAATTTAAATGACATAAACGACGGACGACGCAATAGGGGCAATACGGCGTATACTATTCTATCCTCATTTGGAGCATGTTTATTACTAGCGATCAGTAGTTAACTGAAAATTAACATAGTTGGCCCGATATTTATTTTTGGCGCTACTAATAATAATAAAGAGCATATTTTATTGACTCAGCTTGCACTTACAGCGTGATGAAACAGAGAAAGAACGGTATTTTAAAATTGTATAATTAATTGCTTTATATATTTACGAAAGCACTGTAGTTAGCACTTACGTTTCTGCTATGCTGGTAGATCTCTTTATAGTGTCCTTGCTCGTCACAGCGCTGGGATACTTTGTACCAGATTCCACCAGTTTTTCTTGATATGCATGTGGTAGTGATTGTTTCTTTATGATATCCGCTTGGTACTGCAACAACTCTCTTTGGCGAGAGACACTTTGTTTAAAAGTTTCAATCGCATCATAATTTTCTTGCACATTATCTAAGAGCCTTGCATTGATATCTTCCAAAGTGTGAAAAATTGTATCTCTAACCTCTGTCCTGTCATTCAGACTTTTTATTGTTTCTTTTACTTTTTCTACCTCTGATTGTAAATCCGCAAGTTCTTCAGCGACGGTTGCCTTAACGATTGGTGGCACCGTTTCTTTTAAAGTTTCTTTCAGATTTTCCTGTGATACTCCTTCCATCTTTTCCGAAAAATGACTTTCAAGTCTTTTGTCTTCGTCAGACATTTTGCAAATATTTCTTTTAATCTAAAGTGCACATTTAAAAAAACCTGTGTTGTCGGCACTGAAGCTAACCAATATTTCCATAAACTGTCCTCTAAATTCCCTTTCTTTTCTTTTTTTATTATCTAACGCATCTAATTAAAACGATTTAGCGAAAAAGGACCCAGGTACCTCACAATGCTCGAGGTAGTAAGCTAATGACGTGAATCTTGCTTGTGTGGTTAGATTATATATAACCAAGTTTTACCTTTGTGTTATAAATATAAAGTTTCCTAGAACCTCACTTCCTCTTAAAATGCATGTAACGGTACATCAGAATGCGTCTCGCACTAATACGTATCAGATATAATACATAGAGGATATTCAAGGTTTTAGCATGAATATGGTTTTTATTTTCATCGAGTGGTATGAAAATGAAATATTTCACGAGTGGCGTAATCAAGCAAAAATCTTGAATTTTCCGTTTATTATATACACAAATGATTTAAAACGCCGTTTGTTTACATTTAGAAGTTTGAACGAGCGACAACTACAACAATGCATTTTCAGTATCAGTCGAAATTTTGTCTTATTTTAGAAATAAAGAACAACAACAAAAAAAAAAACAACAACAGCAACAACAACAAAAAACGTTACTTTTACAGCATCCGCAAAGACATTAAATATGAAAGTGTAGTTGTACGAGTTGCGTACAACTCGCACTTCACGATAATTTCGACATACTGTTGTGTTGTTATTTTCCTGGCGTTTCTCAAACGATCTCCCGAGTAATGTCCCTTCGCGTAGGGTTTAATGCCTGGTACTCGTACAAATACCGGTTAGAATGTATAGTTTGACTTGAAATAGTTCGCTCCACTATTCATATACATTTCCCCCCTTCAAATGGTAAATCAACCTAAATAACTGCCCAAGAATACCAAAGTAGTTCCGGAAAACGAGTGAAAATATAGAAAAATATGTTTCACTGCAGTGAATAGTAAATACAGTGATAACATGAATTATATTTCAGCAATATTTTCCAGTATTTCATTAGTATGTATATAATAAATTTCTTTATTAAAATTTCAGACGAAAAAATGTCTTTGTTTCATTGTAAGATCTAGATATCTTTCATCAGGGAACACCAGATACAATATTTTCACGAGATTGAAAATTTAATATATATATGTGTGTGTGTGTGTGTGCGTGCGTGCGTGCGTGTGTGTGTGCGTGCGTGTGTGTGTGTTTATGAGTGTGTATGTGTTTTGGGCGGTGTCCCACTTTGTTTTATCTTTGCTATATGTGGGTCTGTGTCTGTTAGTTATGTGAGTTTGTCTTGTGTGCGTGCGTGTTTGCGCTGCTTTGGTTTGCGGTGTAGGGAGACTGAGTTCCTGGAGTGTGGCTGTCCCTATTGAATATTCATCCTTACGTTTTTGCCCTTTCCTAAACACCCATACCCTTTTAACTACTTACACCCTACCCATTTTTGTATTTCGCATATAGCTAAAATGTAATTGTTTTTGGATTTTTCAAGCAAACCCGCCTGCTATATTTTTCATTAAAGTTTCTTTTTGTTGCGGGCCTACTTTGCGATGCATGGCTCAAAGGTAGTGATTGGGTAGCTCTATCCTTCCGGGAAACCTACCGTGACCTTTTATGTTTTTGTGACAGAATTCGGAAAAAAAATTATGTTACAATTACACTAGATGAACGCAGTTTTGTAAATATCTTATACATATAAGACAAATAATATTTCAAATATACCGACAAATATTTGGAGTATATTTCTATTAATTGTGACACTACCTTTTCAATCTGATTTGTATTTCTTTATGTGACACCACCCGTTACTTTGTTTCTAATGTGAAAAAGTGGAAAGGACGTTATCAAGAAAACATCTGCGAAGACGTGCATGCAGTTTACAGTTGTTTGGCGACGCAAATGTTACATAAAACAAAAGAAAATTGACACCTCATGCACAAAATAGTTTTTTACTTGTATATTTGCCAAAGGACCATAAATATATCCGTCGCAAATGATGTTATACCTTTAAAATGAACTCATCATAAATATAACCGATCTAATTTCAGACATCTAGAACAAACCTTCCTTCTTATATAAAAGTAAACGCACTTGAACGTACACTGATGGCCTTGTTCATTTATCTGAAATGTTTTCCTCCTTCCATAACAAAGAGCGTCCTTGAATACATATTTTTAAAGCTAGATGTTTTGATACCTAGAAACATAATGTAACCAGGTTAGCTTCCTAGAAGGAGTTAAAAGTTTTCCCCATTATACAAAGGATGGACGACCTTTAAAATATCGCCTTACCTACGTTGAAATATAAATAAACTGTTTACCTACACATGTTTGTGGTCAACCCGAGTACGTTTAACCTGTTATCTATAGTGTAGGTTATCAGCCGAAAGATTGTGCACTTTGTAGTAGGCATTGTAACTAAAACTACAAACTTCAAGTAGGAACTATCTATATTAGATATATGTGTAGTTACCTGCATCAAAATACAAGGACTGAAAAAATTATTAAAATATCATTTCCTGAAAAAGAGTTATTTGAGCTGAAAAAACTGACCCCGGGTATAATAGTTTGAAAAAATGGAGACAACTCCGCTTAGACTTTATGATAGGCTTAGGTGGCTATTGACCTAGAACCTAATGCAAACTATACACATTTTACCTCTAAGCATGGAAAAAGCATGCATACTTGCCACATGGATTAGCAACCTGAATAGAAAACTATGTAAAGATCAAATAATTGATTGCCCTGGGGAAAGTGGGACATTTTCTGTGGTGAAATTTGTCAACAAACAGACGATTTTTTTTTAAAAGTCAAAATCCACAGAATTTCACAAGGTGAAATATGTTGGTAAGGCTACTGCTGGAAAGAGAACAATCTTAACTACCCATACATATGCGTCAAAGTATGGGAAAAATATCTGATATAGATGCATAACTGTGTTATCGTGCATGGCATTTAACATAGATAGGTTACTTTTCCTTTGCACTGATATAACATGTACAGGATAAGGATTAACAAACGTTGTTCACTCAACAATTTCACTATATAAACAGATTGTTTCCCTTGTGTAAAGAAGGCTTAGGGTAAGTCTCTATTTGTAGAAGAGATTTTGTTTTGTATGATTCTTGCGTGTTATATCATAATATTACAATTCTGATTTTGGAACCATCGCGGCATGAAATATTTCACAAAATATAGGCCGGTTTTTATGAAACTTTACCAGCTGAGATTTTCATTGTTCTTGTCATAACTTTTTTGTTTAATTTTAAAAATATTTTGTACAAATATTTGTCTTTTAAATACCGATACGATACATATATTTGTTCGGTGCTTTTTGCTGAATTACTGGAGCGTGTCGAACTTTATTAATTTAAGCAATTCTGCATGTAAAACATGTACATATTGACCTATTTTGTAAATATTGCATGTAAAGAACAAAGTTGAAGCCGTGAAAACTAGAATTGATATAAAAGTGGATACAATGTCAGTGTAGACATAAATAGACACTTCTGAAACTTTTTAGAGGACAATTTTATTGAAATTTTCTCATGCAATGTTCTGAAGCTTATGGCAAAAACCACTGGACCGTGACAAATTGTATTCAATGCTAATATGCACGTATTTAATTGTAAATATTAAAAAAATACTTTTTTAAAAACATGCAGATGATAGCCAGTAAGACGTTTCATTTAAAATAAGGCAAAGCGTAAAAGCCAGCTTGACAACTTGTTACAACGAAACTATTCACTATTCAAGAGAAGTGGAAATTCTTGCGAAAGTATTTAAATAAGAAACGAAATTCGCCGATTATGCCTCTGTGGTCACACCGGAAGTAGTCCAAATCAGTATATAGTGCTATTTTCCCGCCCAGTGAAGGTCATGTTTCATGCCAGATATAAGCTGTATTGATAAGAATGTCTGTGGATGATTTAAAGCTATATAACGTTACATTGTTCCAAGTTTGTGTAGAACCTGCCGGGCTGAATCAAAATTAGGTACATGCTGATGTCTTCCTACGGAATATTATCGTTTTTATCATGTATCTCAGTCACGTGACCATGTTTCACTGCATTATGGAATTTTGTTATCTATTGATTGTCTATAGACAGACCAAGGAGTGAAAGGCTGGAAATGCTGACACCAAGATGCTATGCATTGTCATTTTACATTGAAAATAGTAGCTGAGACATTCAATACATTCTAACATATAAAACACCTTTCTTTTCGTGAAAATTGCTTTGAACCCAGGTAAAACTGGCATTTTCTTTTCAGACTTTTATTACGAACACCATTTTAAGAAAAACAGGGCATTTATTTACACATTACATGCAAAATTGACACCTTTTTCCGAAAATTAGGCTTAGTCCTGATTTTAATTGTTTCCCGCACCTTGGTTTCGCATCATGAACATTATTAAAGAAATTGACGGCTTTTCGAGTACTTACAGGTGTCCTTGAAAAGTTAGAAAATAGAAAAAAGAAAAGTAAGATAACAACCGTTCTATCAAACTTTTGCAAAACTGCTGATGATCAATTAATTGTAACCAAAATTATAATGATTTTTAAACCTTTGACATTTCTGACAGGTACAAGGGTACTAATTTGCTAGATATGTCTCTAGAGAGCCGATTTCCCCGTGACGATATTTGTCATTCGTCGCGCTTAAGAATATTACTGCATGCTTTTCCAATTACTTTCTAGAATTTTTCTTTATAAAATCTTAGCATTTTTTCAATCTAGCTGGAATGCTCTCCTTAGGGCCTTAAAATTGATAAGTAACTTTGAGAAACTGGATGACGTTCTCTCTTCACTGCGAGGAAAACACTTTCTCGTCAAAAGTTTCGCCTTATTATGTTCCAGTGAAAGTTTTAGAATCCATCAAATGTATGAATGTTTTTCCGTTACTCGGGCTCTCTGTTAAATACGAAATTAAATGTATCCTTCTGTCGTATTCTGTTTGATACAGGTTTTAACACTCATCATTAATATTTTTAACTCTGACCTATTAACCTACTTTCTTGTTTTTGAAGTTACAGCAAAGAGATTTGGTCCACCTATATAATGTCTGATACAAATTTCAATTCTCATCTTTAATAGTCTTAATCTTGACCTACTGACCTAATTTTTGCTTTTTAAGTTACATCAAAGAAGTTTAGACCACATGTATAATGTTTGAACAAATTTCAATTTTCATCTTGAGTAGTCTTAATCGTAACCTACTGACCTACTTTCTTGTTTTTGAAGGTACAGCGTAGAAACTTGGACCACATGTAAAAGTTTTGATGCAAATTTCAATACTCTTAATCATGACCTACTGATCTACTTTCATGCTTTTGAAGGTACAGCATAGAATTTAGAACATGTTTAAAAGATTTGATACAGAATTTAATATTCATCTTTAATGTTCTTAATCTTGACCTACTGACCTTATTGTTTGTTTTTGAAGCTACAGCAAAGAAATTTGATTTAGACCCAATGTATATTCTTTTAATAAATTTCAGTAGTTATCTTGAATAATCTTTACCATGACCTATTCACCTTTTTTATGTTTTCGAAGCTTTAGCAAATAAATTTGTACTTGCAAGCAGCTAAACTCAGGTGAGCGATATAGGGCCATCTCTGCCCTCTTTACTTACTGTTCATTAATTCTATCACATATCACATATATTTCTGATGTATCAGTGGCATTGTGATATCATACTTATTGCATTTTTTTTGTGTATATAATATTATATATATACCGAGTAATAACAAGATGCAATATTTTCAAGAGTGGTGTAATGAAAG
This sequence comes from Mercenaria mercenaria, assembly GCF_021730395.1. Classification (NCBI taxonomy): domain Eukaryota; kingdom Metazoa; phylum Mollusca; class Bivalvia; order Venerida; family Veneridae; genus Mercenaria; species Mercenaria mercenaria. The sequence continues at coordinate 25,503 of NW_026461140.1, read as the reverse complement.
ATATAAAAGACATTTGTTTGTTTCAGTGTAATAAAGAAATTTGTCACCGATAAAGGACACGATTCAATATTATCACGAGCCCCTGTTTTCTCGTAACAACGCGACTTGCCCCAGTGGTGTTTTTGCCACTCACCAAGGCGGTGCCCCACTGTGTTCCTTTATTTGTTCGTTTTGTCCTCGTGTGTTTTCTTTGTATGCGAGTGCGTGTGTGTGTGTGTGTGTGTGTGTGTGTGTGTGTGTGTTTGTTTGTAGTGTGCACGTCTGCGTGCTGTGGGTTTCGTTTTGGGGAGGCTGTGTTTTTGGAACATGGCATTCCCTGTTTGATATTTTCTTTGTTTTTTTTGCAACTTGTGAGTATGCTGTGATGTAATGAACGAATATTTCTTCCATTTTTACGAGACCGAACTTGTTGGCTTGTGTGTATGTTGTGTTATCTTTTTGAGATGTAATGATGGAATAGTTCTGTAAATTTGGATTGTATATGTAAATGTAAAGATATCCTTTTGTTTACACTCCTTGTATTATATGTATTATTCCATCCAATGTATTACATCATGTAAACTGTGGTCGCCGTGGATCTATGTACTTTTGAATGCGTATAACTAAATAATGTTCACATGCCGTTATTTGTTTGTAGTGTACAAATAATGAGCAGTTCAACGTCAAAATGGAAACCAAAACAAAAATCACAATATTGGCAGGACGTTTGTAACAATTCATTTAAAATGCTTAATGACTTAATGACAGAGAAAATATATGTGAATATCTTATGCATGAAAGACTATGCAATTAAATATGGGGTTTCCTTTAGAACAAAAAGCCATTTTGGCCAACATTAATGAAAAAAGATGGAAATTTTGACCAGATTCGTTTCTGGATCCAAATGAAATTTTGAATATCCGAGTCTACAAAAATTTACATATGAGCAATGCATTATGGTCTTAAAATCAAACACATCTTGAAATTATTCCGGCTATCTTTTATCAGATAATGGTGATATGTTTTCTGTCGTTTTTAATCAATCACTTTTCATGAAATGAAGATTATCAGATTATCTTTTGCATTAGCTCAAAGCGTTAAGCGTTTCATTTTCTATATTCATTACACTTGCATTTATATTCAAATAACAGTAAGAACAATCATTGTTTTTTCTATATATTGGACTATTACTTTTAAGTTATTTGTTATGAACTTTAGACAGATTTGCTATAAAACAAGAAAATAAATCTACATGTATATACACAATTTGAAGATTTATCAGAATTTGTCTGAAATAGATTAGTAAATTTTCAAAGTATTAAGGCATTCCTTGCTTTGAAATACTGTTCTGCCGGTGTAATGAAGTATTTCGACCCCCATAGAATAACGACCCCCGGTCATTATTCTATAGAAAATGTGACTCCTTTCCTGTAAAATATTGACTCCCCTTCTAAAAAACTGACTCCCTTTGAAAACTCTATAGAATAACGACCCCCCGGTCATTATTCTATAGAAAAACTGACCCCTCCAAGTAAAATACTGACTCCCTAAAGATGACTCCCTTCGAATCTCATAGAATAACGACCCCGGTTATTATTCTATAGAAAAAGTGACTCCTTCCATGTAAAATACTCACTGCCGAAATTATTACATTCGAACTCTCATACAATATCGATTCCCGGACATTATTTCATTTAAAAATGTTACTCTTTCCGTGTGAAACACCGGCTCCTAAAAAGACTCGACGATAATATCTATTAAAAAGTGATCCCGACCAAACCTAACGGACAATTTTACTAGACCTACAACTCTAATACCCTTAATTGCCAATAGTTAACATTTTGATTGTGCTACTACTACTGGTGCCGCTACTTCTATTGCTATTACTACATGTACTTCTTCTTCTTCTACTACTACTACTACAAGGGCTACTACTGATACTACTATACCTGCTTCCACTAATACGTCTTGTACATCTACCTCTTCTTCTCCTGCTGCTTTGTTGCTGTCACTTTTTCCTCTGCTGCTGCTGCTGCTACTGCAACTGCCACTAACACTGCCACTACTACTACTACTACTACTACTACTACTACTACTTTCTATTGTTGCCGCTACCGTACTTTACTGCCACTGCTAAGTATTGCAACTTCTATTAATACTAAGTTCTATGCTAGCAGTTTCTTGTGCAGTTTTCTTCTGAAGAATTACTTCATACCGAAGTTTGCAAGGATTATTGACACTGGTGTGTTTTGTGAACGTATTGTGAATTGTTATTTTCCTGAAAAAAATGTATACACCAAGATACAGCGTCTAGAAATAGAATCCCTTTTCCCGTTGCGGAATGCTCTGATTTCTGTGTCAAGTGATTGTATCTGGGGCTAATGGCCAAACGGAAGGACGGACGGACGGACAAGGGCAAATCTATATGCCCCCCTCCCCCGAGTGGGGGCATAAAATGCAGCAATTAGGCCTTAGGTACATGAGTTATTACTAAATTTGACCAAATGACCGGGGGTCGTTTTTTTATGGGAGTCAATATTCTTCGTGAGGTTCAGTTTACTTCACGGCGGGGAGTCATAGTACTATGATCTGGAGGTCATACTACTACTACTACTACTACTACTACTACTACTACTTTCTATTGTTGCCGCTACCGTACTTTACTGCCACTGCTAAGTATTGCAACTTCTATTAATACTAAGTTCTATGCTAGCAGTTTCTTGTGCAGTTTTCTTCTGAAGAATTACTTCATACCGAAGTTTGCAAGGATTATTGACACTGGTGTGTTTTGTGAACATATTGTGAATTGTTATTTACCTGAAAAAAAATGTATACACCAAGATACAGCGTTTAGAAATAGAATCCCTTTTCCCGTTGCGGAATGATCTGATTTCTGTGTCAAGTGATGGTATCTGGGGCTAATGGTCAAACGGAAGGACGGACGGACGGACGGACAAGGGCAAATCTATATGCCCCCTGCCCCGAGTGGGGGCATCAAATGCACCAATTAGGCCTTTGATACATGAGTTATCACTAAATTTGACCAAATGACCGGGGGTCGTTTTTTTATGGGAGTCAATATTCTTCGTGAGGTTCAGTTTTCTTCACGTGGGGGAGTCATAGTACTATGATCTGGAGGTCATAATACTATGACCGGGGGGTCACTTTTTCTATAGAATAATGACCGGGGGGTCATTATTCTATGGGGGTCGAAATACTTCATTACACCGGCACTCCTGCCTAGAACTGTTGCTGAGTTCGGTTAGGACAAATAGTGAAAGCATTGTATCTATAAAAGAGCACAACAGAATCGATACCTCATGAACAAACATTGGAAGGCGTGACGGTCAATTTTTCCTCGTTCGTTTCTGACATAAGGTTTTGATAACATATTTATTGTGTTTCATTTTACTGAACTTTATGAATAAACATTCTCATATTTTGCAGTCATTTTGCTGATATTTTGTACGTTGTGTTTTATATTAGTTCAGGACCATAAAAATATCAGTGACCATTTATGTTATTTTATTTAAATTCAGACCCAGAACTAACCCTCCTTCTTACATAAAAATACACGCCCTTGGATTACACTGATGACCGGGCCCATTTATATTTTGATACCTAAAACGACTTTTTTCGCAGAAATACTCGAAAATGTTTTCCTCATTCCATATCAAAGTGCGTCCTTGAATGCATGACTTTAAAGCCTATTTATAGTTTGATACCAAGAAGCATGACATAGCGAGACCAGCTTCCTAGAAGGACTTCAAAGTTTTCCTCATTTGACAAAAGATGAACATCCTTGAACATATCGCCCTACGTTTGTACAAATAAACAGTTTTCCTGCATGTTTTTATAGTCTACCCGTGTACAACTGACCTGAATCTAACGGAGACAACATTTACTTGCTTGATCAAAATAATTCGGTGATGATTCAACGTGTGTCAATAGCAACGTTACAGGATGAAAATTTGAATACTTATAAACGAGCAAATGTCTAAAACATAAAGCTTGTGGATCTAACGATTGAGACTTATTTAACAGACTTTATTATAATGTACTAACCGTTGATCCGTTTTTAGGCCAAAAAATAATGTTTAGTTTCTCAGGCCCCGCCGCATACGATTATGACCCGCCGCATCTAAATTTTTATCAAAGAAAAATTGACGAAATTCGCGAAAAGAGAATAATCAACAAAAAATGAGGATGAGGACGAAAGAACGAAAATAAGTGAGTACGAATTAATCGTCAAGAACGGTTACTCTGTTCATCTTGGTTATATGTTATATACCAGCAAAAGAAATTGTTCTCTGTTTCATATAAAATTCAGCTACTTCATAACAGTTTTGATACAGTTTCTAGATGTTCACTCCGACGTAGACCTATTTTCCACAAGATATCCATACATTTGCTTCAAGAAAGCGGAAAGAAAAAGGGGTGTTGAGTAGTATGCAGTGAAATGCAAGTCAATTGAAGTCAGATACCCTCATATTGTCGCATTTCAGAAAGCGGTCCGCAGAATAAACACACTACTTTCGTTTTCAAGTAAACAACTCGAAAACTTTTGAATATTAGCATGAAAAATGTCTAGTTTTATGTTAAATTCATTCCACGAGTGAAATAATTAATGCCCGTTTGGCCCCCGGTTTACGATCGTGCGCGAAAATTAAAAGAAAAAATACGATCTATTTACTAGGGACTTCTTTCAAAGCTTATGTTTGACCGAATTATTGCTATATAACCTATAATAGGCGTTTGGTGTTCTGTTTATTCTGTGAACGTACATCATTACAAAATACAAGTTGATATATTTTTATTGCATTGAGAACGGTTATATAAAAGAAGTACTTGTTTAATACGGGTCAGTTTCAGGGTTCGGTTGAACGCCCGTTTTCAACATTATTTCAGTTATATCAGGAGGTCAGTTCACCTAACCATCACTCCTGGGAAAGACCAGTACTAGACACTAAAGTCCGTAAGCAACTGCGTACTTCTCACATAAAGAATCCTAGCTGGTAGAAGGGCCCGAACCTACGATCCTGTTTCAGTCAGAGGTTTCAGTGATTACAAGTCCAGAACTGTATCACCTACACCACGACCCCGGGCTTAATATGAGCTGGCAGACATTGGTTGAATCTGCCAACATTCCACCATAGTGTTCCTATCAATACAAATTGAAAAATCATCATCAAACATATTATATACAAACTTTCATGGTGCTTTCATTCCCGGTTTTTAATAGATAATTTGTTTTTTGGCCGTATTTTGTCTGCCGTCCATTTCGTCTGGTGTCCATGCTTCAACAATTTCTTGTTATATATATATATAGTAATTTTCTCAGAATATATTGAATGCCAAATGCAACCTTTAGAACAAGTATTGTTCTTATAAATTATTATCTACATAAGATGCAATGTCTTTAAGTGTGTTAAAAATGTATGTACATCACTGGACTCCATATAAAACGGACAAAGTCGTTAATGAAAAAGAAAATAAAAAAATAAATCCGCACTGCCTCATTAAATTTTTGCAAAAAGTGGCCTGAGAAATTAAACATTATTTGTTTGGCTTTACCAATCCATTTTTGATTTACAAATGTTGTTATATACGTCGCACCAGGGGATCGCATTCGCTTAACTCACTTAGGCCGATATCGTAACATACCTACTGCGGCGAAATAAGAATTACCACCTGACGTCGAAGAACATTATTGATCTTGTCATAATCACACTCGCATGCAGTTAATTGAAATCATGCAGGGAAACATTATTAACTTGCGTGTAAATGAAAATAAACTTACAAAATGTTCGAAGCTTGAACAAATATTTTTATATCCAGTTTCGTTCTTAACTTATATCCGAATAGAATAATATTTTCACTTCGAAATATTCACAATGTTAACGCACCTATTGCGTTTAATAAATTTTTGAACATTTCGGATTTCTTTTTTACTTTTATCACATGTAAACACATTAAATTCCAACATTAGAAATACTTTAACAACACAGAATATATACATCTGTATTACTCGAATATTAACATTTATTTTTGTGTGAATATCGATGGTTTGTTTATTTTGATGAATAATCTATTTCTAAACATGTACACAAACGTTGTGTGACACGCGCTTGAAAACTTATTAAATTTACAAACAAGCATTTATTTACACACATCTGTTTCTCTATTTTATGAAACATGTTTTTTGTTGTGTTAATTTTATTTATTTGTGTCGTATGCGATGTAAGTGTACGAATATTTCAGCCTTCTAAAACTTAACATTTTTGGAGCATTCATTTCTCTGATAATAAAATGTTATCGTCGGAATCATCATTCGACGGAATTGATATGTCAGAATTAGCATGAAGATGAATATTTCCTTCATGTTAAGAAAGATCTCAGGCAGACGACATTATTTTACTCTTTTGAAATACAGTGTGAACGAAACACAGCGACGTTTGTCTTTTACATTTCCTTCACATGATCGCATAAGTACAAACATTTATTTCAGCAAGGAAACTAATTATTAGCACAGTAAATAATCATAACATCTAAGAAATAATAGGGGTAGAAAATATAAAGCCTATAGTCACATTTGGGCGATTTAAAAAACAACAGAAAAATAAATATCCAAAAGGGAAACTTCGCTCCAAAAAGGCAACCTCCCCAAACGTTAACCCAGCACGCGCACACGATAAAACATTCACTCACATACAAAGCAAAGACACTAGGACAAAACGAACAAATAAAGAAACACAGCGGAGCACCGCCTTGGAACGGTCAGTGGCAAAACCACCGCTGGGGAGCTAAAACCGGTGAACTGTGCACCTGACGTCGCCCTCGATTCATAGTCTTAAGCTTTACCATTTTTCAAATTTAATCTATTTATAGTTTAGAGGAAACTTGATAACTTTACATATACACCTATGACGGTTGTTGAACAGTAGCTGTAATCTCGTTAAGTTTTAAATAATGAAATGTGATATAAGTCTTAAGTGTAATAGATAATGTAACTAACATTCCCTTTGTTATGAAAATGGTATTATGAAATGTCGCGTGCGGACTTTGCAATTGTTTCACTATATGAAAATTATTACTTTTCTGATTGATTTGTCTTTATGTTAATGGTAAGGGTATTATTTTCCTGCAAAAAAAAAAATAAATAAAAAAAAAAAATAAAAAGTCACGGACAAACCATGGTTTAGTCATGCTTTTTACATGTTTGTATCATGGTTTATCAGTATCTAGACACATTTTAGTGACGTTATGACCACGACTGATACATGATTTGTCCAGGTATGTCAAGTGGCACATTTCTACATTATGACCAGAACATGTCCGAACATAAGACACGAATTGGCTTTGATTTGTCAATGACCATGTAGAAATTATTACAAATCATTCTGACCGAGTCCAGATCATTTCCACAAAAATCACAGACAGATCATAGTTATATACCCTGGCTTGTTTTGTTCTAAGTTTGTCAATAACCGCGACAAACACAACAACTAAATGGAAGCTTGTATGTAGAAAAATCAATTAACGACATAACTAGATTGATTATTGGGCTTTATTAAGCCATAACTCGACAAAGAGTAAACAGTATAAAGTCCAAAGGTATAAAGTATTACGTAATTTTTGTGTGTATTTCTTCGACATATCTGGGCGTGAAAATCCGCCAATGAAGGTGGCAACTTTGTCCTCAAGACAAACGACCAACTGTGGGAAGAATAAATTGATGTTATCATGGTGTATTGTGAAGAAGTTCCTTATAGTTGACAAAATTGAATTGCCATATTTGCAATAACTTCCATAAAACGAATGTTGCCAAATGGACCCAAAACCAAAGGTGCTAGATACATCCTTGTTCATCTGTGACCATCTAAGAGAAAATATCTCCCAGTGAAAGAGTCAGCAAATAATGACCATGCTCCGATGTCTTTTCTGCTCTTTGCGTTAGGAGTAATCCTATGTTTCGGGTTGGAAACCTTTTTTTGTCATATTAGTTAATCTGCCAGGAGTGACTACAATAACAGAAATTTAGTAAACCAAGCAGGCTTTCCATTTCTTGTATTGTTATTTTTCTATGCTTAGCCTGGGCTGGTAACAGATCTCTAAGTTAAGAAAGTTTTTTTTTCTGTGGTATATAATAATGTATAATGTTTGATACAGATTTCAATACACATCTTAAATAGTCTTAATCATTACCTACTGACCTACTTTATTGTTTTTGAAGGTACAGCATAGAATTAAGACCTTGTTTAAAAGATTTGATACAGATTTTGATACATATCTTTCATATTCTTAACCCTGACCTACTAACCTATTTTATTGTTTTCAAAGCTGCAGCCACCTGTAAAATGTTTTATACAGATTTCAATTCTCATCTTTAATAGTCTTCATCTTGACATACTGACCTACTTTCTTGTTTTCTAAATTACAGCAAAGAATGTTGGATCACATGTATAATGTTTGATACAGATTTCAATACTCATCTTGAATAGTTTTATCGTGACCTACTTACCTACTTTCTTGTTTTTGAAGGTTCAGCAATGAAATTAGGACGATGTTTAAAACTTTTTATACAGATTTTTAAATTCATCTTTCATGTTCTTAAGCTTGACCTACTGACCTTATTTTTTGTTTTTGAAGCTACAGCAAAAACAAAATTGATAAATTGATTTAGACCTAATGTATATTTTTTCTGAATAATGAACTCTTGACCGTGGGTTTTGGTTTTGGAAGCTTTAGCAAAGAAATTCGTTCAAACAAGCAACTAAACTCAGGTAAGCGATATATGCCCTCTTGTTTAATATTTGTTTGCCCTAAGTGTATATTCCATTACTGTTGTTACGTAATTCTATCACATATCTAATATGTTTCTGATGTATCAGTTGCGGTGTGATATCATCCTTATTACATTAATATGAAGGATATTTTGTTTGTGTATATAGTATTATATAAATACCGAGTGAAAACAAGATGCAATATTTTCAAGAGTGGTTTAATGAAAGATATAAAAGACATTTGTTTGTTTCAGTGTTTCATAATAAAAACATTCGTCACCGATAAAGGACACGATTCAATATTATCATATTATCACGAGGTCGAAGCCCCTGTTTTCTTGTGGCAACGTGACATGCAACTTGTGAGTATGCTGTGATGTAATGAACGAATATTTCTTCTTTTTTACGAGACCGAAACTTGTTGGCTTGTGTGTATGTCGTGTTATCTTTTTTGAGATGGAATAGTTCTGTAAATCTGGATTGCATATGTAAATGTAGAAATATCCTTGTGTTTACACTCCTTGTATTATATGTATTATTCCATCCAATTTATTACATCATGTAACTGTGGTCGTCACGGACCTACGTATAACTAAATGCCGTTATTTGTCTGTAGTCCACAAATAATGAGCAGTTCAACGTCAAAATGGAAACCCAAAGAAAAATCCACCATGCAGACATCCCTCAATTAGTCACATTTGTTTACATATAGGTCATATTGGTAGGACGTTGCTATTCAAGTAACTGCCGTTAGCTATCAATTTTGTCGTTTCAGAGATAAATACGTTAGAAGGACTAAACTGTAAAGTACAGATCCGTCAGATCATTTCAGGAAGATATTGCTATGAAATACAAACGACAGAATCATTTGAACACAGAAGATATACCTTGACATTGAAATAAAAAGAGCGTTTGTGAGAAAGATATTTTGTTGAATACTCTGGAGAAAGATACAAATATCAACTATTTATTAAGGAAAGTTGATTGAAGATCAACGAGATCTGCAGTTTGTAACAACTCAGTTAAAATGCTTAATGACATAGAAAATATATGTGAATATCTTATGCATGAACGACAATGAAAATAAATATGTTTTTTTTCCTTTAGAACAAAAAAGCCATTTTAGCCAACATCAATGAAAAAAGATGAACATTTTGGCCAGATTCATTTCAGGATCCAAATGAAATTTTGAAAGTCTGAGTCTACAAAAGACACACTTTAAGCAGTATGTAAACTTTTAAAAACTCAATTATTCGGAAATTTTGCATGCCAAAATTTACATATGAGCGATGCATTTGGGTCTTAAAATCAAACACATCTTGAAATTTTTCCGGCTATCATTTATCAGGCAATGGGGATATGTTTACTGTCGTTTTTAATCAATAACTTTTCATTTAATGAAGATTATCAGATTATCTTTTGCATTAGTCCAAAGTAATAACCGTTTCATTATTTTATTATTTTCTGTTACACTTTCATTTATTATTCAATAACAGCAAGAACAATGATTGTTTTTTTCTCTATTTTGGACTATTATTTTTAAGTTCTAATGAACAAAAACTCAAATTTACGTGTATATGTTCAAGTTGAAATTTGTAATACATTTTTTAAAGAAAACTCAAGACTTGTCTGAAAATAAATTAGTAATTTTTCAAAGGTTTAAGGCACGTCCTTGCTTGGAAATAATGTTCTGCCGTCACTCCTGCCCAGAGCCGGGAACAGTTGCTGAGTTCCGTTAGAAAAATAGTGATGACATTGTACCTATAAAAGAGCACAACAGAATCGATGCCTCATACACAGACATTTGAAGGCGTGCCAGTCGAGTTTCCTCGTTCGTTTCTGACATAAGGTTTTGATAACATATTTTTTTGTGTTTCTTTTTACTGAATTTAATAAATAAACATTTTGACATTTCTCAGTCATTTTTGCTGATATTTTTGTACCTTGTGTTTTACATTAGTTCAGGACCATAAATATATCAGTGGCTATTTATGTCATTCTATTCAAATAAAGTCATTATGAATATGACCGATTTAAATTCAGATCCAGAACCAACCCTCCTTCCTACATAAAAATACACGCCCTTGGACGTTCACTGATTGCCGGGCCCATTTATATTTTGATACATAAAACGACTTTTGTTTTCGCAGAAGTACTCGAAAATGTTTTCCTCCTTCCATAACAAAGAGCGTCCTTGAATGCATGACGTTAAAGCCTATTTATAGTTTGATACCAAGAAGCATGACATAGCGAGACTAGCTTCCTAGAAGGATTTCAAGGTTTTCATCATTTGATAAAAGATGAACATCCTTGAACCTTACGTTTGTTAAAGTACAAATAAACAGTTTTACTGCATGTTTTATGGTCTACCTGTGTACAACTGACCTGAATCTAACCGAGACAGCATTTACTTGGGTGATCAAAATAATTCGGTGATGATTCAGCGTTTGTAACAGCAAAGAGACATGATGAAAATATGAATATTTAAAAACGAGTCTGAAAGATAAAGCTTGCGAATCGAACGATTGAGACTTTTTCTTGTTTCTTAAGTATTTTAAAGACTTTACTATATTTTATTAACCGTTGATTCGTTTTCGCTAATCCATTTTTGATTTTTGCCCTAAACGAGAAAACAATGAGCAGAACTAAACAAACTAGAATTTAAAAAGATCTGAGGTTATGGAGCCTACATATCACAGGAACAGGCAAAAGAAAAAAATTATAAAGCAGGCACCATATCCAAGGGGTGATCATAGAATATCCAGTTATGAAAACGGAAGTATTGAAACCACCAAGGTCGACATGTTCAAGCTGAGAAAGTAATAAGTACCCATAACACGAAATAAAGGTACTGAACGATCTGAGAAGATCGAAATATCCATTTCTTTCTCACATGGTGGCTACCGTTTATCCCCGGACCACTAACAATTCGCATACTATTGCTCAATTTCCAGTAACCGTTTCTCTGATTTTAAAAATATCCTACATACCAAAATTTATGACAGGTGGAATTATTTTAATTGTAGTATTGTGAATTTCCCTCATTTGGATGAGTAAGTATTAAAGGCAACATCTTATGGGATATACATTTCTCAATTAATTCAGTTTGCCAGAATGTGTGGTTATTTAATCGTAATTAAATCTAATTTACTGTCGTAATTCAGGCTTGGTCAAAAAATAAGTCCATTTTCGGTCTTCCGTCGACTCTCTTTTTGACCTAAAACCCTAACTGTTTTATCGGGAATAATTTTCCGCTTTTTCCGTTTACTTTTAAAAATATTTCCTTTTCATTCTAAACCTTTTGCATCCGCCGCGTTTTGACCCGCGAAAATCGAGCAAAACACGCGTACTCGGTTTTTTCTTACTATTAGGTAAAATGCAAATATTTGACAATGAAAGTGCTTTCGTGACGAAACGGCCAAATTCACTGCTAAATCAATTCGTTGGTAAACATCACTACGACCACAAATTAAGAATAAATTAGGAACTTTAAGTTCTCTGTAAAGCTAAATCATATCTACATCGCCTACCATTCCCCGATTTTTAATATTCGACACACTGCTAGTAAAAATGCAAAAAAGGTATGATGACACTTACCTTTGTTGATGTTCTTTTATCGCGACTTGCACTACCTCGAAAGTTGCGACAGAGCAATTTACCGTATACCTCCGAAAGTGGTAGCTGTGTTGTTTACCAGGCGTGTATTAGTGGTCCAATACCTTAAAAGAGGTTTTGACTCAACTATTTTAGTACCGCATGTATAGTGTCCGATCCTTTTTGCAGTAAGACGCTGTGCTTTCCTCTTTGTGTCTGACGGAAAAGGCGGAGGATTCTATAAAAGGAACTTCTTAAATCCAACTATTTTGTTTTCTGTTCTCTGGTCTGTTTCGTCGGGCCCTTAAGAATGCATCGCTTGTTTCTATGTCTTGTGCACAGGCACTGAGTACATGTGTTTTTGATTCATAAGGATTTCTTTTTAATATAAATGTATTTGAGCATTTTTATGTTCTACTTAATTAACATGCCTTCTGTTGTCATTGCATGTGTTATGGATTCACTTGGCAGGGGCAACTTTTATTTACATTGTCCTGTGACTTTAGAACATGAAGGAAGTAAGAGTGGAGCTTATCTTCCAAAACATTTTGGAAGTTCAAGCAATGAGTATTGTAACATTTTATCATAATTATTATAGCGGCCTTCGTGATTTCAAAATGACCACTCAGACTATGTAATTTTTAATTTGTTTATAAATTAAACTTATCTGAAATGTACTTGTTACAAAAATGCTAATGTTTAAGATTGAGTTACTTGTGCCCAAAGGAAGTTAAATCACTTTAAGTTTACAAATCAAGTATAATTTGCTACCTCTTTAAAACATCCATTTGACATGAACAAAAACACTCGAATATACAAAATATATCTAAATACACCATAGTGTATGTATCATAGGATGATAATTACCATCATTACCATCTGAAACATAGCTATAAAAGTATAAAGACAAAGTATAAGGAGGTAAAAATATGGTTTTGCTTCTTGGCGTCATATATTATTAAAGTGATTCAATTGTCAGTAAGTTAATTGAATCCATTGTTTTAATCTGGGTAATCTATTATGTTATTATTTGTATTTATCATCTGGATTTTGGTAACAAGAGAGATAATTAGAAAATGCGAGTTTCTCCATTGTTGAACTAAATAAATCCACTGCTGGTACGTTAAACACAATGATTTATATTAAAACCTTAACTGAAATGAAATAAATAGGAAGCACAGGCAAGAAATGTTTAGATAAAAGTTATCATTATCGAACTGTTGCGCATTTCATGGTGTTTTACCATTATTCTTTGATGGCAATTTCAGAACAATGCATTTCTGAGTGGCTTAAGGACGTTGACTTTCGAATCATTTCTCCTTTGGGATAGATACCCTTCAAATGATATAGAATTCGTTAGGTAGTAATCCTGGTTACTTACATAATATTAGTTCTACCCAGGCACTTGCTCATGCATGTAATAATGCCCATAGGGACACCTTTAGGGTTTCATTTACCCGTAAAAGCTGTTTCCGTGTCGCATGACATAAAATCCAACAAATCATAACAGCATGGACCGGTTCTAAAGGACAATCTTATGTTGCATATGTTATGTTTAAAGGTATACGTCATCCGCCAATCTGGACATTATTTTACACGCATGGGCTGATCTTCCGCAGGCTTGCCAGATGGCTCACATGGCGACCTTGGCAGGACGCTAACTCACAGCCAATGGTAAAGAGATTTAATACCATCAGCCTTAACCACTTTGCTACAGAAATTTCTTATTAAATGTTCTAGATGACCAGATAGGGTCTCAGGGAAGAATAGATTGAAAATTAAACTGTACATTTCTAAGCTATGTAATGTTATATGTGTATTGTAAGAAATCTAGTCCAAAAATGAGTCCTGTCAGTGTAGAAATATATTCTTGCAAAAAACTACTTTTTTCACTGGATCCGCCCATGTATTAACGGGAGAAAAATCGTGTGCAAACAAGGCAATTCACGTACTGTTAACACCCGATTTTTATTTTTGAAATGCTTTGCCAGGGACATATGTATATATTTTTGCGCACACTGATATTTGGCATCTGCGTCTTGTTTCTTCCATAACAACATCTTCTTGTAGGATTATAGATACAATGTAATCCATAGTATGTTTAGCTGTATCAGTTTCCAACCCCAAACGTACTGCCCCCATCAATGTACGCACTAGCTTCTCTTAGAGTTCACTCCCTTTACAAAGCGTCTGTTCCGTTATTGTAAATAACTGTGAATAAATAAGTATCGCGTGTAACTTGTGCTATTGCTCGTTTTTAGGTATTATATTTATGATTTTTGTTAGTATCAGTCGGTATGTTTTTACCTGATTTTTCGCAGAATTCATATAATAAACCTTGAAAGCTAGTCACTATCCTCGTACTCATCCGTACTATAAATGTGTTCGTACTCAAAATAATTCGAATGTAAATTTATTATTCTTAAAATTGTGTTCCTGTTAATCAAAGTTTTAAGATAAATGCAAAATTATGGATAATATAACATTTGTAATAACTAGAAATAAAAGTAAGATGCTCAAAACCCTTCAAATCACGCTTTTGGTAGTGTTGTTGATATGTGTGTCCTGGTTATGAATATTTAAAACATGTTTACTGTTTCCAAGAACACCGAAAGGTAACTAAACATGTACCGGAATCGTAAAGTCATCACATATGAACACAATGCATTAAGTCGTCGTGTAATGTTTTTTTATGCAAGAATAGCGACAATACACGTTTGTTTTATGTATTGACGTCTGCAGAAGCCCTTGGGATATGTTTGTGACCTCGACCTTCGGTCTCGGTCACAAACAATCCCGCGGGCTTCTGCAGACGTTAATACACAAAAAAACGTGTATTATCCCTACATTTTTTTTGATATTCTTGCTTAAACGAATCGATAAAATGTTAAACATTAACTGTACCGAGTTGAATGAAATATGATTCAATGGCAGATAACACTTTTTCAATACCTTAGACCTATGATTTTTATTGCATATTTTTGTTTCTTAGATGATTTTCCTTCAATATCCAAAGTCTGAAGAAATTCTATTATTGGAAACAATTTCACCCATCTCATATATAGGGAATTCTAGCGTACGCATTTAATTCACAAACAACAAATACGTTCTTCTTGCATTGTTAATTTTCCTGCATTTACTCTAATTCTTGCATACAAACTACCTTTTTCACTGGATCCGCCCATGTATCAACGGGAGAAAAATCGTGTGCAAACAAGGCAATTCACGTGCTGTTAATACCCGATTTTTATTTTTGAAATGCTTTCCCAGGGACGTATATGTAATTCTGCGCAGATTGACATCTGGTATCTGCGTCTTGTTTCTTTCATAAAACCTCTTCTTGAAGCATTAAAGATGCAATCTAAACCATAGAATGTTTTACTGTATCAGTAACTAACGCCAAATGCGCTGCCCCAACGTTGTTCGTACTCGTTTCTTCCCTTGTTTACTCCCCTTTTAGAACTCTGCGTCAATTCAGATTTTCGTAGACAACCGTGAATGTTAAAAAGTCGCGTGTTTACTTGTGCGATTCGTTTTTTTTAGGTATCATATTTATGATTTTGGTAAGTATCAGTCGGTATGTTTTTATCTTATTTCTCGAAGAATTTATATAAACAGCTTGGAAACTTGACACTACGTTCGTACTCATCCGTACTCCAACTGCGTGTCCGTACTCAATGTAACTCGAATGTAAAGTTATTATTCTTGAAATTGTGATCGAGTCCACCAAATTGTGAAATGATATGAAGAGTTATTGGTAATTTTATGTTTGTAATTATGAGAGATAAAAAAAATCGGTTAAAAACCTTCAGGATGTGCTTTTGATAGTGTTGTTTATTTCCGGGCCCTGGATACGGATATTTAAAACATGTTTACCGTTTCCAAGAACAACAGGAATGGTAAATAAAAAATGTACCGGAATCGTCAAGTCATCACATATGAAAACAATACATAAATCGTCGTGAAATATTTAAAGTAAATTGCTATGTGTTAATTATACGAGTTTCCAAAAGTAATATCACTCATCATTGAACATTTAACTACATTTTTCAAATAAAGATTAAAAAACGGATCAAGGCTATCCTTGTCTTTCTGTATGTGATGGGTAAGTGTTCGTGGGTATTAGTGTTCACAGTTCGCCGTATATCTATCAATCTATTTTGTAGCTTCTGTGTGGATATTTCGGTATCATTCTCCAACACTTGTCTCAGAATTTATATCCAAACATATTTATGTAAATAAAATTAATGAACCTCTATATATCTATTAAAAAAGTGGTATAATAACGTCAAAAGGCACTTTGGAGCTTCCCTATATCCAGCTCGACTGTAATGTTATAAAATGGCACAAAACTTTGACTTTTTTTCTTTCTGTTCGATTCTGAAAGATGGAAAACATGTATATCTTACATAACAAAACCTTTTCATATAAGGCACACATTGAAGTTTTGAAATAACCATTTTATCCATTTCATTAAATTGCCTGAAATGATTGATTTAGTTAAATATTCAAATTTTCTCTTTTGTAATGAAGTTATTTTGCTATAAATGAAAATTGTAGTTTCAACTACGGTATTATAAACTTTTGGTGACAAGCATGTTTTGATGGAATTTCAATTAACGTTCCGGAACAAAGTATATATAAGAATGTCTAAGGCTGTCAGCTCACGCCAGTTTCAATTTTAAGCGTCGATTCAGGTAAGCTTTTAAAATATAATTTCATCATTCCTAAATGGATTTTAAAAAGTTATGGAGCTGAAAAGAACATTACAATATTCATGCATGCAACCTGAATCATTTAAGCAAGATATTTTGAACAATAGCATTTTAAATATACGGCCTGTTAATATACCGGTATATTGAAATTAACTTTGAATCTGTCCTACTTAATTGAGGGAACTGTAAACGTGTGATTTACTGACATAAAAATGGACATATCTGTGGCGTACAAATCGTGAACAATAGTTTACTGCTATCAATTTCCACTTTAATTCTAGTAAAAAGAACTAAGGACACTTGATATGAGTTATTTTATTTGAGAAATATTTATACTTGAAGCGCACTCTCGTCTGCGAAGTCTTTAGCGTCATTCTGTTCGAAGATTTCCACTGTTTATAAGACACCTGTACATATATGTTCACAATCTCTTTCCTTGTTATATTGACATAGACAAGTAGCAGCCGCATTAAATTTGTAATTAACATAGACATATTAATAGGCTATTATTTAAAAGATCAAAAGTCTTCAGAAAATAATTAAATACGAGAAATGAAAAAGATTCAGAAGTTTTCAATTGAAACTAGGGTACATTCAAATTACAATAGATATTAAGCACTACCATCCTTTCAACACACATGAATTTGTTAGATTACAATTCCAACGTCAAACAAAAAATAAACCTATTCTTTAGCTCAAGCCTTTTCGTGCAAAATTAAGGTTTTTGACTTACAGGGTCAGGGTGGCAAATTAGTCCTATAGATAAATTATTAAGTATGTATTAGACATTAAAAGTGTCCTGAAAGTGTATTTGAGTCAAAGGAATGCAAATTACACAACACACACCAGTCGAAGATATGTCAATACAATGTCGTTAAACGTTCTAGCGTGAATCACAGGTGCACTGATATGTTGAAAAATATTTGTCTGCCATTTTTACTTTTGCTAGAGATAGAAGGGCTTTTGCTTTAGATTTCCTTTAACCTTCTAATCTAAATAAAGAAAAGATTTGTTATATATTAGCACTGTTTGATCTTGTTCATCAATTCACGATCTCTCAAAAGCTTAACACAACCTATAAACAGAGTTGCGCATTTTTAACATCATCACGAACAAGCAAAAGTTCCTACATTCAATTTGTAGATATCCAAGAAGCAAATGATGAAAAACTGGGAAGTTTTCTGAGAAATATTTCATTTCTTTAAATTATCTGATATTTTGAACTTTACACGGCCTAACGGAATGCGAAATTTGACGGAAGTTTCAGGAAAAACAACATTTAGAATACTGTGGACCTATATTTTTCCTCTATGTGACATGCCATGAAACCGAATTCTCTTTTAATAAGAAGTCATCTACCGGTGGAGAACCTTGTGGAAAACTTTGTAAGTTTTCGTCCCTTGTGGTTGTTGGCAACAATGCTAGGACTAATAATGCTTCCATGCATTTAAGAGCTAAAAAACAAAAACTATTTTTACTAAATTCTTTATAGTGACCTTGACCTAAAAGCATAGATCATGTGCGCGACACATTGTCGCATCATGGGGAACATTTGTGTGAAGTTCTAAGATAAAACAACCATGCATAAAAAGTTATGGACCTTCAATAATGACCTTAACCTTTAACCGTCAACCGTAGGCCAAGTCCGTGACACATAGTCTACTCATGGGGAAAACTTCTGTATAGTAATAAAAAATCTTCAATGCAATTAAAAGTTATGGAACAGAAACCTTTTTTATACTTTAGTGACCATGACCTTTCATCGACAAGCATAGATCATGTGTTGAAACATTATCTCATCATGGGGAACGTGTGTGTAGCACTAAGACAATCCATCAATGTACATAAAAGTTATGGATGAAGTGGAATTAATTTCAACTTGACCTTCAGTAGTGACCTTGATCTTTGACCTACAAGCATAAGTCATATACGTGCATAGTCTACATAATTGCCCTTACAGAGTTTTATGAACACACTAAGTTTTATGAACCTAGTTTGAATATTATTTGAGTAATTGAAGGATCCAGATTTTCTAACGAACAGACGGACGGACGGACGAAAACGGGAGGGGACTGAGGTACCTCTAATAGTGCTACGCGGTTGAATTATCATTTTTAGGTGGGCCGGTGGTCTAGTGGTAACACGCTTGACTGTCAATCCAGAGTTCCAGGGAAGGATGCTCTTGAGTGTCTCCCATCTAACCAAGAGGGCTGTACTGGTTCTTCCCAGGAAAGACGGCCTCGCATGTATCGGTGCTATACATCGAGCACGGTAAAGAAGCAGACTGTCTATTCGCAAAGAGCTAGGCTAAGTTAGCCGGACAGGCCTGTATCTAAAATGATTTGTCTCTATCTGTTTTGGCGGCTTTATCTCACTCCGTCCCCTTGGTCTGATCGCTCTGTGTCTGAACTAGTAGAGGATGAATTTCCCACCCTGTGTAACTGTGTGTCCTATATATAAAGCGCATTTGAACGTGTTTATCATTAAGGGCGCTTTATAAATCTGGTATAATGATAATGATAATAATATCAGTTAGAGTTCTTGGTTATATATTATTTACTGTTAAGAAAAAGATGTTATTCTTATCTTGATTGTTGATATTTTCATTTAAAATATTTCTACGTCTTGCTTATGAATGATGTTTGTTACACCTAATGCTCACTTGCAGCTGTCTTATATATTTATATATATATTTACAGCAGAAAAGTAAAACAAAAGAGTGACGGGAACAAGAGCTGGCCAAATGGAAGAAGCTACATAATTAATTTCTGTTGTTTAAATATTATTCGGAAGGTGCATCATACGTATAGAGGGTTATTTCTGCGGGGTTGATATTTCTGCGTTTCTGCGGTCTCACAGTATAATCACAGAAATATTTTCAGCAAAAAATCTAATCCGCAAAAATAAAGTCCATTTTAATCGACCTGGCGGGGCGGGCTTTCGCGACGATCCATTGCATTATTGTGCAAGATAAGTAGTATATTCGGCAAACCTGATTTCGTATTCGCTGGCCATCTACCTTACACTGTTACCATTGTAGCTCTACCTATTGTGCTCGTTTTTTGTGATTACGATTATTTGCATATGCCAGAGATTAACTCCGCCCCGCCAGGTCAAATAAAACTCACTATCTGCATTTTTTCTTCACCATCGTTGTTTCACGTTACGTAACCCGAGATAATCTGAAGTTCAAAATGGGACGGTCTATTTGTTGGAAATTACCGTCATCTTCTATCAATTACCGATAATTGTATAACTGAGTGAGATGGCATGTCCAGAATTGAGACCGTGTTTTGAAGAGTATTGTCCCTTGATTATTAAGCCAGACTGGTTAAATTTGATTGCTTCCCTTTATACCATTTTAACGCGAGTATCGATTTTTGTTAATCTCTCTTATCTTGATAATCTTGCCTATACACTGGTTTTGTTAATTAGGGGTATTGTAACGACATGGAATAAAACTTTTTACACAAGCGGAGTTTATACTTTGCCCGAGGCTTTTTGCAGTATATCCTTCAAATTGGTAATTTTGACTGATAATGGGTTTTTGTATCAAAATTGAGAGCCGGGAAGGTTATTCCCATTACTTAGCGTAACTTTTAGATATGTATTTAATCTATGCGAATCATAAATTAAAAGTTAATTAATTAAAAAAATAATTTTTAAAATTTAAATATTTTTATTCAAACATGTCAATTAAAATAACACTTTTAAATTTAATATGACAAAGACGGAATTAGATCGACGTACATGTTTATTATCTGATACACATAACATTGCTATTTCTTCTAATTGGTGATTTTGAATGATAATCTGGTATTTGTTTAAAAATTGTCGGGAAGCATGTTATTCCCATTACTCAGCGTACTTTTTTAAATATGTATTTAAAGGTACTGACCTTCAGATTTGGCTAAAAATAATCTTCTCTCAAATTAAAGTTTGTTCATATTATGAACATTAGAAGATGCAGCCGAATAATATGTTTTCATATTTGCCCATTATTTTTAAGTGACTTATGTGAAAATTGAAAAAAAAAGAGTAAACTGCAAATGTATGTTTTAACGCGAATATCACTTTCATTGTCCATGTGTTATATTTACATACATGTACAATATTCAAGTTTAACTATGAACATGTAGTTTGTTATGATAATCAACTTTATGTTATGTTATGTTTTAATGCAATAAATAACTCTGGTAGTGAAAATGGTAAAAAAGTGGAATATTTTTTATTTAAACATGTAATTTAAAATAACTTTATTTTAATTTAATCTGACAAAGTAATGACATTAAACACCATGTCTGTTTAATTCAGAGACGTGTACCACTTTATTCGGTGTCATCTGTACACGTGTACTATGACGGGCAAAATTTGCCAAATTATTTAAATCAGTGATATTCAAACGTTTAAGGAAGCAAGAAGATATAAAAATAACTTAAAAATAAATTCGTTGAAAGAAAGATTAACTTTTCTAGTTTACTTCAATAACTTAATAAATGTTGAGACATTATTATAAATATAAGAATATATCATTTTAAAAGACCATGCAAAGCTTAAAATCTGTCATTTCCTACAGAAATCAATGGGACTCTGGATCAAAATTAGTTACTTATTTTAAACGCATAGGGAAGCAAGAAGATAATATTTTATTTTATCAAAAATTATATTGAAAGAAAGTACAAACATTGCAGATTACTTCAATAACTTAATAAATATTGTCAGATAATGCTTTTGATGTCATTTGATGTGTTAAAGTTTTTCTCCTTCTATATTTCAATAGGCGTAAATTGACCGATAATGGCTAATCGATACACTCGATAAGCTGTTTTGAGGGGAGACAATTTCGCCAATAAGCCAGCAAATTGGCTTACATTTCTGGGTATGTCAATCAAAGTCCGAATTGTTAATACCAAAGGAGTCATTTCTTTCTTCTTTCGTGTGTGAATGGAATAAACTGAGTGAATTTCACATGACTTTCTCTTATTAATCCCTTGTGAAGATCTTCCTACCTCTATTTTAGAAGCCTTATGCAACCTTTATAGCGGTACGTATACCGTAGTTTGCAATTATAGTTCGTACGACTGTTGATCGACATAACGGTAGTATCAGTATCTTACGATACTAAAATGGTACTTTCTTCAAACAAAAAGTTGTTTGGGTTAACCTGTTGAACAGATTAACAATTCAGTCTACCCTCATGAGTCGTACTTACTGAACATCCCTTTTAGTCAGGGCTCTTTATCGCGGTGTGAAAATTGTATGGAACCGCTGCGTGATTAGTGCATGTTTCCTTCGATAACTTACCTATTAACGGCACGTGATAGGGCAGTGAAAGCGTGATTGTGTCAGTTACGATCTTGAATAATAATAATTTAATACTGTTAAAACTGGTGCTAATTAGAAACAAGGGTTAATCAGATAAGTAATGTCCGTCACGATTTGATTGCCAGTTAAACAAAGAAGAAGATCAAGCTATGTATACATTGCGATTATCAACTGCTGACGCACGGAATGGTAAGAGAACATTATGACTTCATTTATGATGTCAAATGCCACACAACATCCAGTTCTTACTTAGTCTACTCGGATAAATGAAGTCAAGCCTAATGTTTAGATTATCGCGGACATATCGACGATTGTTGATTACAGCAAACCTCATTTCCTTCCGTTTTTTTGTTCCTTTCTTTTTCTTTTATCCTTGCCGCTCTGAAAATCTCATATGTTATCAAATAAATACACACACACAATTCAATTTCAGATCAACGCCATTAAACTTTACACACTTAAGGAAACGAATTCATATATTAAGTCTTTTTCGAGCAGTTTTTTCTAATCCTATGTATAATTTGCTCATACTTATCTCATTGTATGTACGCATGTATGTACTAATTACATTCGAAAATAAATACTGTTTTAAGCAAGCCTAAGCACATCGGATGTCTCAAAACTGTTTTTTTTTTTTGTACTTGTAGCATGTGTAAATGTTGTACTCTGCTCAACCCGGGGCTATAGGACGTGGACAGTAGCATAGCATGCATTTCCACTACCGTTCATGAACAGGCTCAATCAAACCGAGCCTGCAACATTTTCGTTTTGTCGTGCTGAGCGACCTGTAGAGTTTCCACTTTTTCTAACTCATCTAATGTTTCAATGAGCATGTAAGAATGAAAAGAATCAAGGTCTTCTCATTGTTAATCGTCTTATTTACCATGGTTCATCATTCACTTACTTAGATATTTAACCACTTGGATAAACGCTCTCGTGATTCAATTTCTGCGCATCTGAAAACATTTGAACCGTGATAAATCAGGAGACAGTCTTGATTATTTGATAATTCTAACAAGTCTCAATTTGATTCCAAGTTCAATAGGGTTCTCTAAAACCCAGGTAACGTCTGTTTGATTCTTAAATAATCTCATATTCTGTCTTTCTTTTGGACGAAGGTCGAACATTTTTACATTGCGCAAGTACTGTGCCAAACCTTCAGTTCATCATTCATTTGTTAATTCTGCTTGAAGCGAAGCCATATACAATTGCTTATCTATAGTACAGTGATGCTGAAAGAGGCATCATTGTTTTTCTGTAGTTTGTTTAAGTCCAACAAAACTATAACGCTAATCCGTCAATGTTTAGTAAACATCAGCGAGTCAAATTAAAAGTACTAATGTACTAGTACACAAGTGCAATAGTTGGTATGTATTTCATATTGCTAGTCCTCCAAAGCAGAACATTTACGTGAGTGGTCACAGATACTTATGTTACATTTTAAAGTACCTTTATCCACTGAAAGTCAAAATTATACAAGTCAGCTTACTGTTACATCTACAATAAAAGGAAACTACTGGTAACCTAAACCTTTCTGAATGAAACATTAATTAGCATGATTTAGGAATACCATGTGATTTATAAGTTTTACTATAACACCTACCTCTGTGCAGAGGTGCATTCACAATTAAATATCTCATTTAATGTTGAATGCATATACTGAATATAGAAAATTGCAACGTTTAACCTGTCATAGTGGAGTTACAGAGCTACACTTTTTTATCTTTGTATCTTTGTCTGAAAACCTGGAAGTTACACGCTTAAAAATAATGCTATATCCGAAAAGCGCTCACATGTTTGCCTACGCCATGTTGCCATTAAATAGTTCTAATTTACGAATATTATTGTATGAATATTGCCCAAGTGTAATAATGCTTAAAATAAGATAACCCACTTCTCTCTTTCTAATTTAGCCTTTTCCTTTTCCGCTTCAGCCTCAGCTTTCTTCAGTTCCACCTGTTTCCTGAAAGCATGATAAGAAACTGGTCGCAAAAATTACAGATATGACAAGACATCGTGTTTACATATTTTTGTGTGACTGCCGCAAAGTTGTAAGATCTACTATTGCTATGGTTTGAATAAAGTAAATGCTATTTCCGCTGTTACACATTTATCACCTTTAAATAAGCCATGGCACAATGTTTTCTTGACAAATGATGGCCATATCAATAAGAAAGCTGATGCAAGACGTTATCTATATAAAGGATACAAGGATATTTCAGAAGCAGAAAAAGGCTATTTTAACAATAATATTTTCAACATCTGAAATACAAATATGTTTAAGGTTGTAGATGTAAGTGTGTACAATATACATCTGAATTTTATGCGTACTACAACAATAACTACAGTATTAAGCACATGCACTGCCGTCATAGATGTTAGAAACATAGGCATTCATTCAGTATATCAATATATATTGTTACTGAAACTAGATACTTTTGCTTTAATTTCTTAGACAAGCGTTCTGAATATTGATTAACCAACTAGAGAAGAACAGCCTAAAGATATACTATGCTCATTTTTTAACGAAAATCAAATTATTTTATCATATGGTGATCACGTTAAACGTATGAAAACATCATCAAATGTTTTACTTGGTGTTGTATAACACCTACCTCTGTGCAGAGGTGCATTCACAATTAAATATCTCATTTAAATGTAATATGGTTAGAAACCCCTGTTAAAAACAGCAGGCGTTTTATGAAATTATTGATTTCGTTTTTACATTGTCACTGTGTAGAAACTGATCTCTATTTAAGAATTAAACTTTCGGTAACAATACAACATTAAGAAACACGTAAATGCACGAACTCCATTAATTCTATACACAATATATACTCAAATCTGTATGACTGCCGGAGCATTTCATTGAAAATATAACACGTTTACTTTATATTGTATAAACGAAACTAGTAATTCGAGTTGGTGAATTGTAACATTGTTTTTTTCAATGAACTTTCTTCTTTACGATCACGTGTCATATAATGTCAGCTTCAGTCTTTGACTTGAGTTCATTTTCTAGTCTTTAAAATGATAGATTTATTAATACAGTTTCTCAATTGGAACATTTATATTTAGTTATTGAAGATAATTGCATTTTGTTTCTG
>NW_026461139.1:0-72536 GCF_021730395.1 Mercenaria mercenaria | reverse complement strand
TCAATGTTATGATACATTCTTTCTCGGTGATTTGAATTGATTTTATGTCTGTTTTATCAACGAAAGAAGTAAGCGTAGACAGAATTTCCTCATGAGTGATTCGTTTCAAGAATTTTGTTGAAAAATGGACAGATAAAGGTCGTGATATAAGATCTGCACCACAGTCCGCCATCTTGTCCGACAACACAAAGCAAACAGACAAAGGACTTCAAGTCCAGTCACTATATACAAGTCTGAAAGCACAGGTTCACCCTATGCAAAGTGGCCCTCACCTCACTGTAAGAAGACAGCCGATTTCCTTGTATATCGAGTCCGTAAAACTACCATAATTCCAGAAAAAATCTAGATTTACATTAACTCAAAAAATTTGTGCCGCCGTGGATCAAGGGGCGTAACTCTCTATCTTACACTGAATCTTATATATTTGCCTTTTTAGCAGCTGGCGAATGGCAAAGACAGTTGACTTTGTCCAAATATAAGCAGTTACTTTACCAGTTTCGAGAGGATATCAATTGATAGGAAATTACAGTTACAAACTAAATACCTTTCTGCAACACACGGAGTCATTAGCATTCACTGTTAATCAGTACTATTCCTAAGATCGACGATCATTCATTCATTCAAATAATTCATAGACAGAGTCCGTTGTTTACATTTTTAATCGTAACCGGTGCTCTTGTAAAAACCACATTTTTTTTGAAAAATCGAAGAATGCGAAGAGCTATGGTGCGGTCTCTAACTGATATTTGATAGATGTTGCCATCTGTCTTAAAATATTAGATTCGAGGTGTACCGTTGGAAACTATATTTAAGCGAAACGTTTTCCTACTCAAAATATAACCAGATATTCAGAGTGGCCAACGCTCGTTACTTTTGGATACTGTGCACAAGAAGAAAAGGTCCCGATTCAGGTAAAATTATGCGTATATTTTCCAAATTACTTGACGGATTTTCATTACATAAAAAAGCATCGAAGACAGCAAAATGAGTGATTTCTTCAACACAAAGCTTTCAGTACTTTTATCAAACCTTCGCCCAAGTGCAACAGTTTGTGTACTATCTACAGAGTTTTTCAAAAATATGCAGTTGGCCGAAGTACTTAGAATTGATAACAGACACTTTGTGCGGATGAAAGACTCATTTTACTCTCTTTGACGCTCTTTGTTTTATAAATATCCGTCAAGTAATAAGGAACAATAGGCAAAATGTTATCTTAATCGAGCTGTTGTCTCCTTGTATACGGTATCTAAAAGTTACGTAGGTTGACCACCCCTGCTATTGCACATTGTAAAAACATTTTCTGTACATATCACCTCACTTAAATGGAAGAAGAATATGTCTGCTTTGAAAATCTTCGAAGGGTCTTAACTCATCTTATTTATAATATCAACAAAGAGTCATAACCGTAAAAAAACATTGCTTCTAACCTCTGTCACCATATTGCAAAAACTGCGATTGGTTGCTTTTACTTTATGAAAATTATGACTGACCTTGTATTGTATTATGCTTCAACAGGACAAACAAAAATTCTGCATTAGGTTTTATATGAACGATAACATAAAAATAAATACAACACGATTACTAGTACTTATACCTTAAGAGCTAGCACTACATTTGACGTCATGACTTAAAACAATAATGTCAGCATTCTATTTGTTCTTTCCATTATGAAGTTCAAGGTATCATCTAAAACTTATGTGCTCGAACCAACTAAATGCAGATCTAGAAGGTCTTGTGCCATGCCAGTTGTTCAATGCTAAATGATAAATAGTTAATGAAAATACCATTTGCCACAGGTAAAACTTGCTGAATGTAAAATAATGTCTTAAAGACAGTCAAACGGTAATCGTCGAACGATGAACAAAGAAGCTAATTGTTGAGATATATGCGAAATGATAAATAGTCATAGGCCTTTTTAACACAACTTTGTCTCAATAATTTTTCTAAACATTTAAAGAATAAACATTGTAGGTCCGATGTTCTTATGGCCGCTTGAACATGTCATTGTTTTACGTCAGACTGGAAGAATATTATATGTCTTATACAATTAACAGTTACATTCATTAGGTGAAGAGATAGCAAACCGTGATTTATAAATTTGACAATATTAGCATTCATTATATAGAAATACGCAAAAGCTGTTTGAAATCTGGCATTTAGAAGTAAGTAAATGACATAAAACATTTTGTATACAGCATTTGGCATTAAGCATAACGTGATTGGCATTTATCATTAAATATTTGGTATCTGGCATTTGACAAATAGCATGGTGCATCATCTTCCCATAGTATCTCCATACAAATCCGTAGTAATAGCTTGTATATGTAGTGAAGGCCGTTGCATCAAGCTAATTTCTAAATTCGAAATTAAAAATATTTTATGCCAAGTGACAATTACCTAATGCTAAATGCCATATACTTAATGCTAAATGCTACAAACCAAATGCTATAATTGTGTCATTATGTCGGATGCTAAATGCCAAATGCTTTATGTCAAACTGCTAAATGATAAATATTAATCAACAAATTCTTTCATTTGATGGGTTAATTAATGTTCTGTCTTTTAACTAATACGGTTAATGCTCCTTAAGAGTAGTTTATACTTATTAATTTTAGCTCGATTGTGATGAAAGCTCCAATCTTATTGTAAGCACTATTGAGTCCGCTTCCTGGAAAAAAACAGTACTGGTGTCATATGAGAAGAAATATGGGGCTCTAACCCACGACCCCTGGATTAAGCGTCTGGCACCTTATCCAGTAGACCACTACTTGCCTTCGAATGCTCTTTGAATTATGTGAAAACATGTAATGTTCTATCACTTTGATTCAAAGCTATGACATGTTCTACCTGTACATGAGACTGAACCTGTTTATTCTAAAACGGAATAAGCATTTGGCATTTTTCACATTTAACAATTAGCATTAACTGTAAGATAATTACCATTTGACAGTCAATATTTTTCAATAAGCATTTAGTAAAAATCATTTTGCGGTAACTATTTGTCGTTTAGTACGGCACACCGGCCTTCTATAGAAGGCCATTGCGCAATGCTAACTACTAAATGACAAAAATGTGATGCCAAATGGCCATAAATTCAAGCTAAATGCCAAATACTGACTGCTACATGCTACATAACGAATGCGTATACATAATGCTTAATTTAAAATAGCCACTGCTAATTGTCAGAAGACAAATGCTTATCAATAAGTTCTTTGACTTTATGAGTTAGTGATCTGTAGCTCTTGAAATTTTATTTATCTAATTATTTGAAAACATACCATGTTTTATCAGTTTGCTTTGAAGCAATCACGTGTTCTGCCGGTCATGTGAACATGCGACCAAAATTGTTTACTCTAAAATACTTACCTATAAACATTTGACATTTTTTTCGCATTTTGCAATTAACAATTAGAAACTTTCACTTGACAATTACCGTTTGAAAGTCAAAACTTGACATTAAGTATTTGGTAAATAGTATTATATATTAACCATTTGGCATTTAGCATTTGGCAACTGTGTATATATAAAAGGACGATGAACAACAACCATAATATTTGTAGTGCGCTTTAAGATATCAAGACTGCAGTCTAATGATTTAATGTGTAAGAACTGCTTTAGAAAAGCTTGTACACTGTAGATCGTCTGTTTTTAAGAAACAGCTCTAGGAAGTATTATTGTCTTTGATGTTGGTTAAGGTTCTTTTAAGATCAATGTTTCTTAACTGAGATGAAAGAATTTACATGGATTTGCATATATTAAGTTGCTAATGTTCAACAGAAAGATTACATTCAACAAAACTGTGTATACAATATATTTAAAAAAAAAATATTTTCTTTTTAAGAGAAACATCAATCCAGTACGCGAGTATGTCAGTTTGTCATTTTAGAGTATCATACAGCAAATCCTGCAATATTTTTCCTTAACGAAGAGTTATTGCCCCTGATATTTGCGATTTACTGACGATTGTCATTTCTTATGTTACAGCACGTTGAAACTTTCTTTTTTCATTTATATGAAACATAACCAGACTAACACTTTTTGCTGGTTTTACAACTTCAGAATCAATTGCAACACGGTATGTGAGAATCATTATGTGAACTAAACAAAATTTCGGCCTGCTTGTCATATGTAAACAAAGTTATTTTCTCTGCTTTGCATGACATATCTGGCAGGAAACTATACACTATATTAGAGGAGAGGTATGCTACCTAGATACAAAAGTTACCACAACATTATTCCATGTACGCTTTTGAAATGACAAATATTGACTGATGATGTAATTGTGAAAAATCGTAAAAATGCACTTTTTTTGCCCTTTCTCAGGCACTATTTTTACAATAAAGACATAAAATAGAAATAAAAGGGCCAAGATATTTAGAAAATGTTGTTTTCTACACAATAAAACCATTCTCATGATATTTTTTTTTCAATTTTGATGCAAAAAGGGTTTCTTTTTGGAATTATCAGAAATTTGAAAAATTACAGCGGCCATATTGGCGGCCATCTTGACAATTTGGTGATTCCACCCGCTTTGACAACTAAGAAATGGATTTTCTGAAAATTCAAATTTTTAGCTATTCAATGAAATAAAATGTTTGCTTGGGCTCAAAAAGTATGGACATATGGACACATCAAATATTTTGATCATTAAATATTTATTTCAAATTTGGATATGTCATGCCACAGCCTACATCTACAGAAATCATATACAGAATCATCTTGTCCATGAGGTATTTAAAATCATGAAAACATTTACATACACTCAAGTACTTTAAAAGCGTCTCACCCATATAAGTTTATGTCAACTCTTTCATTCTTGCAACTTGTGTTCAATATTTTGTTATTCACTTATTATTATTGATAAACGTGGTTTCTTTTGTGATACGTGAAACGTGACCGTTGTCGCCTATGCTCGAGTAGCTAGAAATGTAATTTTAAGTTAAACAAACTCCAAAACGTGAACAGTCAAAACTTACATTTTATTACATGTTGAAGCCAATGACAAACTAACGAACAACCTTTTTTTTCAAATCGTCCCGACTTAATGCACTTTCAAGGTCTAAACATTAATTCAGTATTTATTGTTATTGTTGTTCTCAATACGCTGTTACGTGACTAATCAATTATCATCAAGGTATTTCGGTATGGAAGAGTGACCGAAGTTATACTGGACAGGCTGTGGCTCTAGGGTTTCACTTTTTACAACACGTAAACGTTTAGAATTTCATTTATGTCACTTCTGCAACGTAAACAACTTTCAACTTTTTATCACTGGAAAAGCTGGTTAAATTTAATTTAATTTATCTCTTAATTGTTAACGACATAAAAGTTTAAGCGATATTCTTTTCCGAGGACGAATCTCCGTATATTCCAATAAAACTAATTTAAATATGAGCTTCATTAAGTGGTAATAACGTTCGTTTAGCACAGAACAACGCTCATGCATATTTCATAAATATATGCGTTGTCAAAATCTTCTTTGATAAATTTTACAAATGCATAGGCGGGACATCTTTAACGTCTGTGAGTGTCATTTTATATGAATATTATGCAATGTAAGTCAGTATATCACAGTGAATATATGTATGAAGTTTTAATCCATTTCCACTGAAATACCAGCCTACATACAAAAACTAAACCAAATCGGGACGCCGACGCCGACGCACGTGTGAGTCCAATAGCTCTGCATATTCTTTGAAAAGTTTAGCTTAAAATGTGACTGGTGAAGGCGTTCTCGTACAATACATCTTTTTGAGAATATATGTTTAAGTATTAAATAATTAAATCTGTGATTTGGGATTCAGAATAACTGGATTTACAAGGACATAATTATACTATTCTTTATTATAGAAATGGATTTTATGGCGGATATTTTCAAGGTATTTCAAAGGTGGAAATCAGATTTTGGTTAAGTTATAGATTTATTCAAAACTGAAGCTTGCTTGTGTTTACCGAGTTCTTAATACACGTCAGAATGTTACTGGAAGTATTCTTAAAATTCGATTTACCTATACTGGTAACCTTACTATGTTAGCATTATTTTAGCACAAGTATAAATTAAATTAGCACATTTTGCTTATGGAAAAGTATGAATTTAAGCTCTGTTATAGGTAAGTTATCGAAGATTTGCAATGACAAGTGCATAATTAGAAATGCAAGTTTATAAAACTTTTATTGCCTCCCTTTTTATATATCGGTTGCGCAACCGAGATAGATTAAAAATAGCTCAATTTCGAACTATACGCTGTTTTCAAATTTGCCATTTCTTTCCGACATTTGAAATATCCCAATATTTACGAATGCAAATGTAAAACTAGATATTATATTGAAATCAATAAAAATAATCGCCTTTCTAAATATTTCTAAATACATTTTTTTGAAATTATTTAATTACATCACGTTAATATTAACGTGAGGTAATGAAATATTTTCATAAAAAGGGTAATAAAATATACATTTCCAACAGGGATCTAACTGTAACAATGTTTCGATTTTGCTTCTGAAATAACTCTCTTAACAAAATCTGTGAAAACTGAAAAATGCCATAAAATGTTACTTAAATGTAATTGATTACCTTTAATTAATAAATAAAAAATAAACCTTATTATTGTTAACAGTTGCTGGTTTGTTACTCTGTTACAGTAAGTATCATAAGTAACAAGAAAGTGTTACCTTCAGACATAATTAAACTGGCAGCTCTTTCGGGATCCAACATTAACCGCTTTACATTTTCAAAATTATATTGAGTTTTTTAAGTCTCAGTCATACTACACCATATAGCATTAACGGACGTCCAACGTATATCAAAATTTTCAATCCGTTCATGTCCGTTCGCTTGCGTTTCTTTTCCGCTTCTCATGCGGCGCCTGCGCTCCTAGTCCGGCGATGTTCGTTCCATCCGGTGAAAGGTAACCTCATTAGCTAAATTTTAATGTAGTTAATAAAAACCAAACAATATTCCAACGTTTCGGCTACACGACTTCTTCAGTAAAATTATAATAATAAACAACGGATATAACATCATCGTACGTTAAGTGAAAATTGCGAGAAACAGACAGCAGTAAATTAGACAAGCTAAATTTTACAAATTATACTGACGAGATAAAGAAAAGCCTCACCGCAACTTGGCGTTATATAGTTCAAATTTGTTATGCAATGTCAGATATGTACATGTACTTTAACTGACAAACACAAGCTACCGAAACTAAAACGATTTCATTCGGCCCATTGTTAAATCATGCACCTGCTCATGATTTCCTAGTGCAAACCGTGGGCGTCAACTTTAAGCGAATTTTATACAGGTACATGTGCTAGCCGACATATGACTATTTTTTTCAGAGGTATTCTGACAATAAATCAAATATACGTCAAGGCCATTTGCGTGACAGATTTGTGACGGCTGTTTAGTGGTAGGTAATCGTGGACGGCCTTTAAGTCGACATGCAGTGAGGAATCAGCTTAGTGAACTGAAAATTACGTGCCAGCGGCCCTTCCGTGGTCTAATTCTTATGCTACGTCACCGTCACCAATGTCTAATTTGGGCTCGCATCCATCGCGGTCTGCGTTGGCAGAACGTAGTGTTTAGTGTTGAGTCACGTTTCAATATATAGAACGCCGATGGACGTATCCATAAGTGCAGACGACGTTGTGAACGCTACGCCAACAATTGCATTCTGCAAGCACAATACTTGGGTGAAGTTATGGTCTGGACATCCATTAACCATAGGTTTGTCTCAACTCGTAGTGTAGTATTATAATTTCTAAAGTAAAGTCATCTATTGCTCAAACATTAAATTAAGAATATAATTCTTAAGTACTTTATGGATGTCACAAAGCATATTAAGTTATTTTTACTTTTTCATGATGAAGGAAATAGAAAACTTTTTCATACATTTGAAAACTGTAGCGGACAAAATAAAAGAGATAAGGTGATGCCTAAAGGTCTTGCCTCTCTGAAATTTAATCTCTAGTCTTGTACTCATATTAATACTATTTATACAGAGGCCAGGGACACCAATTTTTGTTCATTGTTTTTATGCTATTTATATGTCACGGTTCTTTATCTTTTATTTGTGATTCTATTAAAATCTTACGGGATACCGGAGCTTCTCAAACTTTTATTCGTGCAGATTTTTTTCCCAATGAAGGTCAAGGTTCTACACGTTATGAAATAACGCACAAAGGGACACCTAGGGTTTTCGTCCATTATCATAGCTGGAAAATCGATATATGACCTATATTTGTCTCGGTACGACGTTAAATCCAACACAAAAAAAAGTTTTATTCGTGCAGATGTCCTGCCTTTTACAGAGAAGACTTCTTCTCGTACAAATGTACTTACTTCAGGGGAGGAGTTTGGCTCTAGGATATTTATTTAACGTCAGATTTGTTTACTGGCCCTGTAACTGTGGGTGTTAGGTCCTACTTGCCATTTAAGATGTCCATTTACTGTTATCAAATGTCACCTAGCTGGAGATAAGGCAGTGGTTAATCCGCTTGTAGCTGACTCATTTTCTTTGGGTCAAAAAATCTGATCCAATTGGGCAGGAAATTCCTTACATTCAACCTGAAAATTAGACTTATTCATTTTTCATCGAGTCAAAACGACAAATGGGCGGGATAGTGTAAAATCTGTTCGTTCAGTTCCGTTATTTTGCAGCTTCTATTTCCAACTGTATGAGTATAATGGCATATTTTCTTCGAACATGAGGATTTAAATAAGAAAAAATGACTTTGGTTAATACTTCATTGTAATAAGTCATATTGAAATGAAAATAAATGGAACAGTGATATGTTTTAACGCATGAAAACACTGAATAGCCAGTTGTCTTTACTCTGTATCAGTGACATTGGCAAAATTGAAACACAAAAGAAGGGCAATTTTTAAATGTCTGTACTTTATATTTTCATGAAGAATCTGTCGTAGCTAAATAGTAAGAAAAACATTTAATGAGACCTCACAGTAGGTATGGTTTAGTGTATGGCCTAAATTTCAGCCACAAATGCTATAAAAAATATTTTTCAAAGATCTCTATTTTATTTTAAATTTACGTACAAGTTATCTATATGCATGAAGAAAATGCCATATTTGATTAATTACGACAATTTTAGGTATAATGGCATTTTAGTAATACATTTCAACTTGTATAAGGTCTTTAAAAATAGCTTGCGTTACAGTATTTTCAAGTGGTTTTGACCCTAGGTACTTATGTTACAAACATTTTTAATATCTTTAATATCTCCATTCTATACGTATTCATTTCCTAATATAAAAGTTAATTCTATTTAAGAAATTGGTGGTGGGAAGTTAAAACCATATTCCTAAATTGATATAATACTAATGGACACCTGTAATAATCAGTATTTTGTGGATAAGGATGTGGTCCTAAATGTGTAATAAGAAAACAGAGGTCTTTGTGAAGGTACATCCAAAACAAAATATTAAGCTTTAGCCTAAGGAAAAAAAACTTTTTACAAAACCAGTGTAACAAATAATGTTGTACTTCTTTTTTTTTGTTCTAACGCACCAG
The DNA here is from genome assembly GCF_021730395.1 of Mercenaria mercenaria. Lineage (NCBI taxonomy): Eukaryota > Metazoa > Mollusca > Bivalvia > Venerida > Veneridae > Mercenaria > Mercenaria mercenaria. The sequence goes on along the minus strand of NW_026461139.1, from coordinate 63,006 downwards.
GTTTGCTTAAACAGATAAAATTTAACGCCCCGTCATCTCAACTCGGGATCGACGCCATCTTACTTATTGATAAAAGAATGCAAACAAAAAATCAGAGTGGGATTAGCATTGCAAGGGCATAACATGAGATTCTACAAAATGAATATCTTAGTACAGGTATCGGAGATGCTATACTGGTCTGGTGGATTAAATGCCTTTTCGATGCATTTCGATCACTTGAAACAGAAACTTGAAAAAGTTCTTAATTTCAGTTTATTTACTGCTCTGGACGAACAGTAACTCTAATAATCAACGGGAGACAACATTGGCCGGTTGCAAGACAATTATAAGCTAGAGTTAAGCCAGAGTTATTGTGATCCGCCGATTAAACGGGTTGCATGAAATGCCTTCTTAGGTAATCGTTACAACTCTTGGCCAAGATATGGCAGGGTTGTACAACGAAATTTTCACTGTAATGATTTCTCAGTGGACACTTATTGTACAAACCTGGTTGTTAGTAGGTTTATCGCCGAGTCAAAGCATATTTCAATTTATATACATGGTTTGTTTTCAATTGTACATTATGAAAATTTAGGTATGTCTGTGTTTGATTACCTGAATATGTTTGAGGAACTTTATAGAGTTTGAATATAGATATATTATAATAATGATGTTGCTATCTCCGTCAAAGTCCCCTCATTCTGAAACAACATTTTAGCATTGTTGCAATTGCTTTCTATTTTTTTTTTTTATTTAACGTCGCACCGACACATGATAGGTCATATGGCGACTTTCCAGCTTTAATGGTGGATGAAGACCCATGGTGCCCCTCCGTGCATTATTTCATCACGAGCGGGCACCTAGGTAGAACCACCGACCTTCCGTAAGCCAGCTGGATGGCTTCCTCTCATGAAGAATTCAACGCCCCGAGTGAGGCTCGAACCCACATCGATGAGGGGCAAGTGATTTGAAGTCAGCGACCTTAACCACTCGGCCACGGAGGCCCCCGATTGCTTTCTATGATCTTATTGTTCTCTTCAAGCTCTATAATAACTTCTTTATCATAAGGAGAAAATTAAACGCCCTTTTGCCTATGCTTCTTCAGTTACTTGTATACACAAGAATTTTGTTGAATTAATGTTATTTATGCCGCGCCATGAGAAAACCAACATAGTGGCTTTACGGCCAGCATGGATCCAGACCAGCCTGCGCATCCATGCAGTCCGGTCAGGATCCATACTGTTCGCTTTCAAAGCCCATTGCAATTAGAGAAACCGTTAGCGAAAAGCATATATCCTGACCAGACTGCGGGGACGCACAGACTGGTCTGGATCCAAGCTCATCGCAAAGCCACTATCATGTTGGTTTTCTCACGGCGTGGTTCGTTTTTTTCCAAATGAGTGTGCATGTTGAAAAATTCGGTTAACAATAATAATTATAAGTGTATTATCTTATTATCCAAATCTTGAAAATGTATATCATTTTATGGGACAGACTTTTCTTTTTTGCACATCTTAATTGTCATGAATTAATCTTTGTGACGCATGTTAATTCTTTTAAAACATAGTTATTGTTATACTTATAATGTGTGTATATCATGTTTATTTAAGGTTTAGGAGTATATCACCAAAACACAGAAATTTTTTATAAACGAACAATATCGTTACCAATATTTTACCTGACCATTAAATGTTCTGCCGTATTGTCCCGTACTTAAAATATTCTGAAAAAGTTGCCCGCCTTTGAAAATGAATGCCATTTGTAAAGAAACAAAAATAAGCAATTGCTGAAAACTGTGTTCCACCTAGTTATGTGAAATTTAAACACTTGCATGCTATGGCAAATGCATCAAAATGAACATGTGTAACAGTTCCTTGAAAATGGTGAGTTTTCAAAGGCGTTTGACTGTCCGGAAGTGGGGCCCCTTTAGGCAGTCATTTTCTGGAATTCAATGTTTATATCAGTATACTGACACTTGTTTTGTAGAGTAATATACACGCTATCATTAGAAAAACTACAAAACAAGTGTCAGTTTACTGATATAAACATTGAATTCCGGAAATGGACTGCTATAAGGGGCCCCACTTTCGGACAGTTAAACGCCTTTAATAACATCATTTTCAAAGAACTGTTACACATGTTTGTTTTTATGCATTTGCAATAGCGTGCGAGTGTTGAAATTTCACATAACTAGGTGGAAGACAGTTTTCAGCAATTGTTAATTTTATTTCTTTATAAATGACATTCATTCTAAAGGGGAACAACTTTTTCAGAATATTTTAAGTACGGGACAGTACGGCAGAACATGTAATGGTCAGGTAAAATATTGGTAACGATGCTATTCGTTTATCAAAAATGTCTGTTATTTGCTGATACTAGTATACTCCTAAACCTTAAGACTTCTATAATTTGAGACCTATTTGTTGAAGAAAATTTAAGTAATTCTGATATGCGTATTTTTGTGTAAATGTATAATTATAAATTGTATGATTGTGTAGATGTGTGAATGTATATGAAATTTAAATGAAAGCCATTCTGGAAATAAGTTGTATAATAATTGTATTTGTACATTAAGTACAGTGAAATCATTTAATTTCGTGGGCATGAAATTTCGTGGTTTTAGTCAAAACGGCAATTTCGTGGGGATATGAATTCGTGGATTTTAATTTTTCAACATAAAATGAATGGGAATTTTACTTGTTCGTTGGGATTAAATTTCGTGGATTGACTTAACCACGAAATCCACGAAAATTAGCCCCCCACGAATATTAATGATTTCACAGTATGTAACGTTCAGAAAATAAAGTTAGTATTATTATTTTATTATTTTTATAATGCTATATCGTGTATACACATACACTCACTATACATGTGAATGCTTAAGGCATCGCCACAGTCACAACTCCATTCCGGAAATGGACTGCTATAAGGGGCCCCACTTTCGGACAGTTAAACGCCTTTAATAACATCATTTTCAAAGAACTGTTACACATGTTTGTTTTTATACATTTGCAATAGCGTGCGAGTGTTGAAATTTCACATAACTAGGTGGAAGACAGTTTTCAGCAATTGTTAATTTTATTTCTTTATAAATGACATTCATTCTAAAGGGGAACAACTTTTTCAGAATATTTTAAGTACGGGACAGTACGGCAGAACATGTAATGGTCAGGTAAAATATTGGTAACGATGCTATTCGTTTATCAAAAATGTCTGTTATTTGCTGATACTAGTATACTCCTAAACCTTAAGACTTCTATAATTTGAGACCTATTTGTTGAAGAAAATTTAAGTAATTCTGATATGTGTATTTTTGTGTAAATGTATAATTATAAATTGTATGATTGTGTAGATGTGTGAATGTATATGAAATTTAAATGAAGGCCATTCTGGAAATAAGTTGTATAATAATTGTATTTGTACATTAAGTACAGTGAAATCATTTAATTTCGTGGGCATGAAATTTCGTGGTTTTAGTCAAAACGGCAATTTCGTGGGGATATGAATTCGTGGATTTTAATTTTTCAACATAAAATGAATGGGAATTTTACTTGTTCGTTGGGATTAAATTTCGTGGATTGACTTAACCACGAAATCCACGAAAATTAGCCCCCCACGAATATTAATGATTTCACAGTATGTAACGTTCAGAAAATAAAGTTAGTATTATTATTTTATTATTTTTATAATGCTATATCGTGTATACACATACACTCACTATACATGTGAATGCTTAAGGCATCGCCACAGTCACAACTCCATTCCGGAAATGGACTGCTATAAGGGGCCCCACTTTCGGACAGTTAAAACGCCTTTAATAACATCATTTTCAAAGAACTGTTACACATGTTTGTTTTTATACATTTGCAATAGCGTGCGAGTGTTGAAATTTCACATAACTAGGTGGAAGACAGTTTTCAGCAATTGTTAATTTTATTTCTTTATAAATGACATTCATTCTAAAGGGAACAACTTTTTCAGAATATTTTAAGTACGGGACAGTACGGCAGAACATGTAATGGTCAGGTAAAATATTGGTAACGATGCTATTCGTTTATCAAAAATGTCTGTTATTTGCTGATACTAGTATACTCCTAAACCTTAAGACTTCTATAATTTGAGACCTATTTGTTGAAGAAAATTTAAGTAATTCTGATATGTGTATTTTTGTGTAAATGTATAATTATAAATTGTATGATTGTGTAGATGTGTGAATGTATATGAAATTTAAATGAAGGCCATTCTGGAAATAAGTTGTATAATAATTGTATTTGTACATTAAGTACAGTGAAATCATTTAATTTCGTGGGCATGAAATTTCGTGGTTTTAGTCAAAACGGCAATTTCGAGGGGATATGAATTCGTGGATTTTAATTTTTCAACATAAAATGAATGGGAATTTTACTTGTTCGTTGGGATTAAATTTCGTGGATTGACTTAACCACGAAATCCACGAAAATTAGCCCCCCACGAATATTAATGATTTCACAGTATGTAACGTTCAGAAAATAAAGTTATTATTATTATTTTATTATTTTTATAATGCTATATCGTGTATACACATACACTCACTATACATGTGAATGCTTAAGGCATCGTCACAGTCACAACTCAATATCAGTTCATATTTTCAGGCCAAGTATTTTTCTCTTTAAAATTGCTCTTACGCCTTAACAGTTGGTTAAATTATCATCAACATAGAAGCATATGATGATTTACAGTACATATGCCGCTTGTAAAATGTTTGAGTCTCGTATAGACTGAAAGTTTACCCCAAAATATTGAAATCTTACGTGCAGTCAAACTCCAATATAAAAAATATTACAAAGACAAAATTTAGTTCATTTTAAAGTACAATATGTATACTGCAAACTCTTGCGGAATTTTGTCGAAAGTGTTTTTGGTTATTGCATCAGACACAGAAAGACAACCCCATGTAAATTTACTTTAAAATGTTGTTTGTACATGCATTACTGACCACAGCTAGGTAGGTAAACCTATACACAATCCTATAATATCACCTGTTTATATACATGTAAATTATGTGTGAACATATAACACAAATTGGATAAATTGATAGTGTTGGGATTTTTGTGTATAATTCAGTAACCAGGTAAAATTTTAAAATAATTTCCTAAGACTTTGTTCTTCACGGTCTGCTTTACAATTGACTGTAATATCAATTAAATGTATTGAATATATATTGAGTTTAACTGCACGTAAAGTTGCAAAATTTTGTCATTTTGACCAGAGAAAAATATCAAATAAAGGCATAATACAGGTAGTGAATGCACATCCTTTTACTTGCATATTTTCACATAGATATTTAGAACATAATTATGACAAAATTATTGACTTTATTGTTACCACTTAGTAATCTTTTATTTTTATGAAAATTTGCATGTAAAATTTTGAGTAAAATGGCCGCCACTGTGGCGATGCCTTAAATAAACATGATTCGCCGATCATCCATCACTCAACTGAGTAAGACTTGAAATTTTCATGCTCAACCCATATGACTCCGGGATAATCTGGAGATTACAGGTAGATAACTCAACCCGCCGCTCAGCGTTGATCCGCGAGTTATGGACGATCTGTCCTGCAACCGGCCAAAAAGGTGTCAGCACGTGTATAATTAAAACAAAACTGTCGATGCTTATAATTTCTTATCAAATAATGCCTCCTATTCAGAAAATGCGTCTTCAATATCTGAAAACTATTAATTTATATGGACATTTATCAAAAATATTACTTAGATTGGACTATTTTCCGAAATCATTATTCTTGTTCATTACGTTACTAAAAATTTTTCTTGAACTGCATTATCAATTATTTACGTTCAGATGGTATTTCATTTTCAACTTGTCTGACCCCGATGTTTTACGTGAATGACGGCAATCTCGTGCAACTCGTGGAAAAAGAGTTAGGAAAAGTATAGTGGAGAATTCAAAGACACATTATAAGTGGCATAAAAGTGAGGATAATTGTATTTTTGTCGAGTTTTGATCATTGACATTAATGCGATTTGAAAGTTATTTTGTACATATTCACATTGATTCGACTACTCAACCAAATTCCATACATTACTTTAAAGATTTTTAAGAAAATACATTTTCAAAAATTTGTTGAATGTGTTCTGATATTTAATGCATTTTATTTCGTGAATACCAGGTTGAAAATAAATAATGCAATCATTTCTTGGTCCTTACTGCAAGCAACTCGACTTCTATAACAATAAATGTTTAATGTATTATTAGGGGAATATACCCTTTTAGTTTTGGAATTTGCCCTTACTTGACCACCATATCTTTTCATATGCACTACTTTGTAACAAAATACTGCGGTGTTTTTTACATATGCAAAATGAAAATAAAGATAGTGAACTTATTTCACTTTTTTTCTTTAAATTAGAATCTGTAGGATATAGATATATGTTTGGACACGGTAAAGTGCTATTACTTTCACACAAAAAATATTAATTGTTGACTTCGGATGTACACAATAAATCGTATGTAATTCAACAATTAATTTCTTGTTTGAGTTTGTTTTTATCTTTATTTTAGTGAGCATTCCTTTATGTACTAATAACAGTTGAAATAGTATCCATTTTATGTACCAACCCTTTGTACATTTTTTGAAGATAAATTGTATCATACCCCACAATACACTTGAACACATTTTCCTAAAATAATAGCTATCGAGTCAAAATTTTCAAACGGTTTTTTTATGTTGAGTTTCTTTTACACAAGTTTATTTCATTTTCAGTCTTAGCCTACATAAGCGTAAAAGTTTTGGCTCGAGGTAGCAGTAATGCTTCCAAAACTGCTTCCATACTGTATAACAGAAAGCAAATATAAAAATATAAATCTTATCGGCCGGAAGAGAGCACATCTCTCCCTCTTTACAACGCCCATCCAGTGCGACCCCGGTTTGTTTTAGTTTCGGGACTGGACGTCGCCAAGAAAAATCGCGAATAGCCATTCAGGATCGACTTTTATCCGCGCTTACGAGAAAACAAGAGGCTATGCAGCGCCCGAATTCACGAACCATCTCTACAACGGCGGCCATGCGAGAGTCCGTTTTCTTCACAATGCCTATCCGGTGGTACCACGAGTTTTTCTATGAGTACGCCTACGAAATCAACTGCTAGTGAAAAAAAGCGTTTTGAAGCGTTCCTGGCCAAACATATAAGCATACATTGGCTAGGAAACAAGAGTTTTCCCAGGATGGTTCCCACCTAGGTTTTGTGGGCGTCCTACTTTTCTACAATGCCGACCTGGTGTGACCCCGGATTTTTCTACAGTTTCGGGACTGAACTTCAAAAAGAAAAGTCGCGATTAGCCGTTCAGGGCCAATTTTGATGCTTGCTTACGAGAAAACAAGATTTGTCCTGGGGTTTCGCTATACTGGAATCGAATGCATGGGACCCTCAACAACGGCCACCAGATGGGACCCCGGTTTCTTCTAAGGTTACGCCCACCCAAACAACAGCTGCAGGCAAACAAGCGGTTTGTAGCGTTCCTGACCAAACACATCAGCAAACCTTTCCTCAGAAACAAGAGTTTTCCCCGGATGACCTCCATCTGGGCGTGTTTGGCGTACACCCTCTCTTCAACGCCAGCCCCGTAAGACCCTGTGTACTTCTACAGTTTCGGGACTGGATGTCGCCAAGAAATATCTCGAATATCCGTACAAGGCCGTCTTTGATGCCCGCTCACGCGAAATGAAGAGTTCTTACGGGAGGGCCGCTTTGCGTGGTCCGCATGCATGAACCCCTGCCACAACGCCCACCCGGTCGGACAACGGGTTTTTTCTATAGTTTCAGGACTGTACGTCGTCAAAAATCGCAAATATCCGATCAGGGCCGACTTCGATGCCCGCTTACGAAAGAACATGAGTTTTTCCGGGGTTAACGCTATGCAGGATCCGCTTTTACGGTCACCCTATGAAACGGCCACCAGATTGGACCCCGTGTTCTTCTACAGTTTCGGGAGTGGACGTCACCAAGAAGAATCATCGTTCAAGACCAACTTTATTGTCCGCTTCAGAGTGTTTTCCCGGGATGGCCGTTATGCGTGGTCCGCATTCACGGATCCCTTTTACAAATGTCCACAGGTGCGACCCGGGTTCTTCTGTTGTTATTCCATCGCAAGCCCTCCTGAACGTTTCGATTTAGAACAGTTTTAAGACTTTGTACCTTTTTCTTGTCACATGAAATATGACTGAAATTAAACTTTTTAACATGTTGTAACGCATTTTTGTCTGCACATAATGCATAAGTGCTTCTAAACGATTTTATAGGTAATATAATACATTCCCCGATAATAACTTTAGTGCATCAAATCATCGCTTGAATTCATCGCTTCGGTGCAGGTTACAGCAATAACTGTGCACCAAAATATGTTCAACATGGCCAAAACTGATTTAATACAGCACTGTATCTGCTACAGTCTCCAACTTGCTGTTACTGATATAAATATCTAACAGAAGCAGTAGTGATATAGTAATAGACTAAGAGACTGAATAAAATAACCAGGTTTTCATTTTCAGACATAATTTCAGATAAAGGAAAATCGATACCGTTTTTTTTTTCAAGGTAAATGCATCTTTATAACCTAAAACATCTTCATATGCATATTTAAACATATTTAAAGGAACTTATTTTATATAAAACATTAAATGTTAAAAAAAACAGGGAAAGCTACGTTAAAAAAACGCAACCTCTCCAAACCGCAGCTCACAGCGAGCGGACGTGCACACGAACAACAAACTTACACACTCACAGGCACGCACGCACACACACACACGCACGCACGCACGCACGCACGCCCCCCCCCCACACACACAAAGCAAAACCATGAAGACAAAATGAACAAATAAAAGATCAGTCGGTGGCAAAATAACTACTGGAGAGCTAAATCTGTTTATGGTGCGTTTATGGTGCGCCCTACCTCACCCTTACAACAACGATGTTCGAAAGCCGAAGTATAGTTCAATAAAAGTTATCCCCGCTAGGGAAATCACTAACACATGCAATGGGAACAGAATGCAAGTTATATAAAATACAAAAAAGCTCTAATTTGTAAATATATTAACAAAAAAAAAGAACAATCCTTAAGAACAAAAAAAAATCAACAACAGCACAAACATGTACTCAATACAGAAATTGCAGACTAAAACAAACGTTATATCCTAATGATGTTGCCAAGGTTAAATCAAGACATATTCATTCTTAAAGACCCATCAGGACCTAGAGACCTACTTTTTCGTCCCACATAATTTTCGTGCAAATCATTCCGATAATACTGGTTTAATACAGCCACTCTTAAAGATGACAGGTGGAAAAATTAGTCCCTGCCTGAATTAATGTGTTTTCACAACTTCATCTGCAAAGTTATTCAGCTATTCTCTTTTCAGTATAGTTTTATAAACATAGAAAAACCTTACATTGTAGAAATAATGTGTGGTCTAAATTCACCTTAATACATAAAGTACTGTGCATAATACTAGAATAATTTAATAGTATATTTAGATAATTAAGTCTTGGCCTTATATATTTAACTGTTATTTTGTAACTATACTCGTTATTTCCCATTTTCTTCATGCAAAACATGTAAACTTACCATCATGAAAACACAAAAGAATATGGTTATTTTGCGGCGCGTCTTTAAACTTTATTTTATTCACCCACAAATTGTAAAAATGATTTCTCATTTGTCAAAATCTTTCATGGCTTTAAACGTGAGGATTTTCCGATTATATGAATCATGCATTTGATCATTTTGATATACGTCAACAAACAAATTTCAGTGTCATAAAATCTTCTCCTCATGAAATAAACAAACGTGTCTTTAAACATGGACGGTTCCAGACTGAAGGGGTCAATGCTCAAAAATAATGACAAAATACAATACATATCGCATATCTGTTTACAAACATAACTATAAATAGATTGAAATGAAGCATAGGGAATTCAACTTTTTTGTAATTGGTCAAATGTTAACATTTTTTGCTTGTATACCAGTTACAAATTATCTCAGAGGTAAAGCATACTGATGATGTTCATCAGATATTTTGCCGTGTGGGTTCGAAACTCAAAGCAGTTATATTTTTTTTTATTTTTTGCAAAAAAAAAAATGATTCCTTCATTTTCAATATGACACGAGAAATATCTGAGGCCAATATGGCAGATGAGAAAAATTATGTGTTATTAGTTAAATGCATGTACTAAACCTATAAATAGAAAGTGAATAATAAACATATGTTATATAAAGACATACAATATGCAAATACAAATCATAAAAAAAGGAAAAATACTGGTACAGAATTGAAAACGGATAGAAAAATATATCTGAAAAACATTGTCATGATGATTCCAACCCATACAAAACGATTTGATGGTTTGCTATTGGTATCAGCATTCTACCTAACATACACTTGTGGACATTTAAAATGAAAAATAAAAATACTGATTTAATCGTTTTGTATTGCAGAGGGTTGAATAGACGCGTCCTCGTGGGAATCACGTTATCATTAGGGGATAAGTACTTGAATTATCTGCGTTAGAGGGCCTACTCCGATAAACCATATAAAATCATTTATCCACGTTTGAAAATCAATTGATTTTCTTGTACACAAATTGTGGATATTCTAATACACGGGTAACGTATTCTATTCTATTAAATCTTACTTGTTTTTAACATATAGTGAAAATCACTTTAATATTCAATTTCCTTCGCTTTACGGGAAAATTAATGGGTTTTTTTCCCCAATTATTACAACTTATTAGCACATACAGATTTCTGTAAGTATTCTTTAGAAAAGGAACTATAGTAAATTTTGAAATTGACAGCGTGTTTGGTCTTTTGTTTAGCTCCACTTCTTTTCAAAAACCATTAGACCTACAGATTTGAAACTTTGCACACTTGTTTATCATTACTAGATGAATGTGTAGGCCAAGACCCATAACTCTGATATGTATTTTCTCAAAGTTATGGGCCTTTTTATACAAAGAAATTTTGAGTTTAGTGGGTAACATGCACTTGCAGACGAGCGATGGCACCTGTAGACGGTGCTCTTGATTTGCTGTTGAAAAATCATTCTGCAAAAGGAGTGTTACATCACTTGCAATAATTATTTCGAAATCCATGAGAGTTGGTGATTGGAGGAGGGGAAATGGTACATATATATAACGGTTAGCCCCATATTTTGCGGGGGAAAAACATAGATAGAAAGGGATGCTTTACAGAAAAGATGTACATTACATAAAAAATGTCTATTTACCAATATATACATTGAATTCATGAAAAGGACTGCATAAATGGTCCCTCTTACGGACAGTTAAAAAAAAAACTCATCAATTTCAAAGAACTGTAACAATAGTTCCTTTGATGTATTTGCAAGAATGTACATATGAGGGTAGTCAAAAACCAGTAATAATTTGTTTCTATTGTTTTACAAATGACAAATGAAAATTTGCAAAATACCCAATAGAATAATTTTTGATGCGTATCAAAACTAAAAAACATGTATCCAGTTCACATCCTGATACGGGCGAAATACTGTAAGATGCATCCGCATATGCCCGCCGTGCGAATATTGTAACATTTGTCAGTAGAAGGAGTCTTGGGCACTCGCTAACAGCGTTGCTGCCCCAAGTTATCATATTTCTTCATCTGTACCGATAATGCGCTTAAAATTAGGCGTCTGTTAACAATATAGTGTTGAAACGGGGAAGGAAAAGGTCAAGAGGCTTTCAAGCAGACAAGTGTTATTATAATAACAATTGTCTAAACGACAATATTTCAAGTTGAGCAAGTTACTCAACTGCAAACAATGCTGTGAGTGATGGATCTATTGGAAAATGTATTTTTAGCAGTAAGCAAAATCTATCAAAAGAAACTCGCACATTTCTGAGAGCGTGTAAATCAAAACAACTTTGAGTAAATGGAAAATTAAGAATTACGTATCAATGGCTGCTAATTAAAGGCGAGTCAAATGAAATGAGATAGCTGTTATGCAATACATTCCATGTCACAGAAAGAAAATTAGAGAAAATTTACGATTTTATGGTAGGTTTCCATAGATATGTAGGTTTGGCTTTATAGCTAAAGTTATTTTATTTTCAATGATGATAGCTTCGTTTACACAAACTGTAATATATTCGGTAAACAATACGATATTACAGTAAAAAAAAGTTAAATTGCTATCATATGTAGACTGTTGTTATACTCGTCATTTCAATCCATAATTTTGAAAGAGAAAGAGTTTGAAAGAGTTTCTTATTATTTACTTATCTTGAAGTATTTCTCTGACTGTCCAGGAGTACTGTTTTGGAAATAGTCAAATAGTCAAAGGGACACTGTCATCTGTTATGTATATATAATCCCCTTGAGCTTTTTCTTTTATTGATAACTCATTGTATACTGATCTAGGTTTGAGACATCATGTATGTTATTTATATCATATGGTGCTTTAGATTGTTCTACCACAATCCTGATAAACATGGTGTTACAATTATTTTTAAAGTCTTGATTGTTCTTGGTTCTCCCAGAATTTTCTTTATATTTCTTGCTGATACATGAATGTTCTAGAACCTTCCATGTTACTTTGAATAGAAAACTGTCTGAGGTCATGTAACTTTCCTGTATTTCTTTAAAACAAAATATTAACAAATTGGGCATTAACATTTAAAGGATTTTCATTAACACTGTGGATTATCTTTGAAGAGAGAGAGCATTTATATTCTTTAGATATACTAAAATCAGTTTTGAGTTCTTGTGAAATATTTAGAAATTTATACTGTTTGGATTTAAATTTGACCAGAACAGGATTTGGGCTAATATTGCATATTATATTGGACTTTATGGCTGAAAATATCCTAAGCTATTTGAATTTTTTATTTTGATTTTTAACAATTATTATACACTTTGTTATTGTTAATCGTGGCTGGTTTGTTTTTCTGTTATCTTAAGCATTTTAACTAACAGTCAATTACTACTATTAGATGTAACACATCAAGTATAATGTTTATTTTTTACATTTTAAGGTAATAGATCCGTAATGACAATTATTATGTATTTGTGCTAACGCGAACATTGCTTCTCGTAGAAAACGACAAATGGCGAAATAACACACGGAAAATACGTCCTTTGCCGATTTTCGGTACAGGTTTAGTATCTTAAATAAGTTGTAAGATGTTTTATTTTGCAAACCAAGTAAGAGGGTAACTTGAGATATTCTACTTAAACTGATTACACTACTTGAAAAGGATTGATTTTTGTAGGGATTATATCAACAATTGCCACCTGCATAGAGAATATTGATAATAAATGTTGTGCGAGTTTGTTTACATTATAAAATCGTTAGTAACTTCTTTTCAGGTCTATCTTTGAAGGGTTTGGCAAGCTGAGGATAAAGCGTATGTGATGTTTTCATGAGTTTTAAACTCAATGCTAGTTTTGGATCTGGAATTTTCTAAAAACAAAAGAAAGTTCAGTGTACGCTCTTCAAAACCTAAGAAGTAGACTAAATTTAATTCTACTCTGTTGAATTTATTTAGCTGTGGAGAATTTGATATACAGTAAAAATGGGAAAATCCCAAACATCTTTGAAAGACTATCAATACAGCAGTTGTCCATTTTGCCTCAGATATTTTAGAAGGTCATTTTTTTAAATATCAAATTTCTGTTTTTATAAGCGTATTACAGATATCAAATATATTTAGTAAATTTGTGCACTAACCAATTATTTCGAACTGGAGGTACCAGACCACCCATCTCTGTAATATGATATACATAGGGTGTGACGTCATCTCTTTCATCTACAATGATAGATAAATGTACATACACGAAAGATCAAGCCCAACAAAGGAGATAAAATTTTCAAAATAAACTTATATTTTATAAGAAATGTTGTTAATTGGAATTACTTAAACATATGAAATCTTTATCATTACCAGATTTGCAATGTTATGTATTGAAAAGAAATCGCAATCCAACTTTCACTTTGCTATTGACAGTGTGGAGTGCTGTAGTCATGCAAGTTAAAGTAAGACTGTGGAAATATTTACTAACGAGCTGCATAAAAAGACTGATGCCCAGTAGTGGCCCATCGGTATCAGACTTGATTTCCCTCATATACCATATAATATACAATACATTGTGGCAAAATCTGCAAGACTAAATTGATGATAATGAGAGAGATTGCAATGTCACCATATGAAATGTATACTAAAGGAGAATAATATTTACTCGTACATGCACACCCAACAACGATTTTACGTATAAAGGTATTTTTAGACAATATGAACTATTTCAGTTTTTAAATCAGTATATTCTACCAATTCTAAATGTGATTAGTGTAATATTGGCAAAAAAGGTATATATATATATATATATATATATATATATATATATATATATATATATATATATATATATATATATATATATATAGAGAGAGAGAGAGAGAGAGAGAGAGAGAGAGAGAGAGAGAGAGAGAATTCAAATAACCACTTTGTTGGGTCTACAATGAGATTCATTCCGTAGCTGTTGGATCTCTACCTACTTGCTACTTTCGTTTGTTATTAGGCAGTTATTGGGTCTTCAAAAAACAAAAGAAAGACCCAGTATATATACGTTAAAGGTTTTGCAACGTGTCTTTGAAATTCCATACAGCAGCGAGTTACAGTAGTCTGCTTTCGATGTAACCAGAGAGTTCACAAGAGACTTGGTAGCATCAGCTGTAATGTACTGCCTAACATGCTGTGTCATGACCTTGTTTTAATCCATTCTAGCACCAAGAATATTCACACAAATTGATTTATTCGAGAGGGTCCTACTTTCACGCAGATATCTTTGAAAAGTTTTGAGTGATTTGTGTGAAAAAAAATGACCTAAGTTTTGTCAGTACTGAGCTTTAGCACGTTCTTATGCATCCAAGAGACTATGTCGTTGAGACGATCTCAATTCGAGATAGGGCTTCATGTTTGTAGGAATCTTTTTTTTTTTTGCTTAAACGACAAGTATAGTTGTGAGTCAACAGCATAGAAGTGATGATACATAAGAAGTCATTCTCTCTCGTGGTATTCCAATAGTCCCGAACTCATTTTCCAAGTGTTTTAGCAAACTGCCTCGATAGCTTAGTGGTAGAGCGTCCGCTTTGAGTGCGGGAGGTTATGGGTTCGATCCCCGGCCGCGTTATACCAAAGACGTGAAAAATGGTACCAGTAGCTCCCTTGCTTGGCGCTCAGCATTAAAAGGTAAACTGGCCTCTTCTCTCATACACTCGTGGCGATGTATTCCATCAGGAATGAGGTGTCGAGAGTTATTATTATTAATTTAAGTTGTAAAACTTCCTTCACAATCCACCTAAGATAAATTCTGTATAAACTAAGCGTTTTAGGAACGTTTCATGGTCGATAGTATCAAACGCAGCTGATAAGTCAAGCATCACTAATATTGTGATTTCGTTTTGATCTAGGGATTGAAGAATGTTATTTTGAACTTTGAGAAGTGCATTTTCTGTCGAGTGATGCTTTCTATATGCAGAATGGTGCTGTTCATGTATATTCTTCGAAATCAGGTGGCATTCAATGCGTTTATCTACTACTCGTCTAGAACTTTTTAGATAAAAAGTAGTTTTGATATAGACCTGTAGTTCTTTAGTTCATTGGAATCAAAGTCTGTTTTGTTTTCAAAAACAGGTCTAACATGATATATTTGGATTCTTTTGGAACATAAGCGGTTCCTAGTGATGTGTTGATAATTGTTGTAGAACCTGGAAGGAGTGCATCAAGGCATGTCTTTAAAAGCCAGGCTGGTATTAGGTCTAATTCGCACGACTTACAAGGAGATGCCGAATAATATTCTGAACTGTTAGGCAGTCCTCCATTGGTGGTTGTGTTTCAGTGTCGTCAGAAATGTAAAATACAAAACAGGATGCTATAATGTCTGTCTGTATTTTGTTTATTTTGTTTATGAAATAGTCACTAGGTCTTGTGCGGGTTGTTTAGAAGATACAGCTTTTGATAAAGTGATGTCAGTCGTAGCACTTAACATTTTCATGAATATGTCGTAGAACATGTCGTAACTAAATATTAGAAAAACATTTAATGAGACCTCACAACAGATAGTGTATGGTGTCGGGGTGACATTAAATGTAGGAGAAAGAAAGACAACGTCTATTCACTACTGAGTCATTATTTCAACTGATTCAAATACAAATCATAACAAGAGACGTCATCGACGTCACGCGATACCCAAACGACGGCGCCTAATAATGGCGCGCGTAATAACGTCTTTTATATAATGTAAAACTCCGGGGCCGCGCAAGTAATCTCATGATTATGAATTGTTCATCACTTATGAAAATAACGTGTCACTCGATTAATATCGATCACATTAAAAATAATTTAGTGTCACTTCATCTTTAAATGGTAACGTCTCAGTTTATATCAGTTAGAACTTAGCGTTCCTTATCTTCGTTTGGGGTTACTTCCAGTGGGTACAGTTTGGATATTGGTCTAGTCGTTGAACCTCTAGTGGATCGCACTACCGCTGCTCGAACTCGACCATCTCCGCTGGTGATAACATCTTGGATTATTCCTAGAGACCACTTATTTCTAGGATTGTATTCGTCGTGGATTTGAATAACATCGCCGATTTTGACGGTATCGCCTTCCTTCTCGGATGTTCTGTGACGTTCTCTGAGGGACGTCAAATATTCGTGTTTCCACTTAGACCAAAATTGTTCAATTATCGCAGACCTTATTCTAGACATCTTGTTGGCTGAGCCGTGGGTTAGGTTTTCTTCTCCGTTCACCTGTCGGTTATCTGGATAGACTGGGGAGTTAATTCGCCGACCGTACAGAAGTTGAGATGGCGTAAGTGGGTCTTTATCAAGTGGATCGGACGATACGAATGTCAGTGGCCGATCATTCATGACGCATTCTACCTCCGTAATAACAGTTTGAAGAACATCCATACTGACTAACGCTTTTCCAATTACTTTCTTAATGCCCTTTTTCGTTACACCGATTAAACGCTCCCATCAGCCACCATACCATAGTGCGTGTTGTAGAATGAAGTTCCAAGTTATGCCAATGCTGTTAAGTACTTCTTCTTTCAAAATAGCAGCTGTTGCGATGTATGTTAAAGCGTTGTCAGACATGATTTTCGGTGTTGATTTTCTACTGCAGAAGCGACGAAGTGATAAAATGAATGTTTCCGTTGTCAAATTGGGAACGACTTCTAGATGTACGGCTCTTGTATTTGCGCAGGTAAAAAGACAAATATATGCCTTTTCTACCGATCCATCTTTATTTCTGACATTTAAAGATCCGGTAAAGTCGACACCAGTTACAGTAAATGGCGGCGCTTCAAGAAGTCTATCTTTTGGTAATGGTGGCGCGTCTGGTACTCGATATGGCTGACCTGTTACCTTTCTACAGGTGATACATTTGTGAATAATAGTCTTAACTCGTTGTCATATAGTATGTATCCAAAAGCACTGCCGTAGAAACGTGACCGTACTCTCTAAACCCGAGTGTAGGCTAGAAACATGTGCATTGGAAATGATCAAGTCTGTAAGTTTATCTTTTGGTGGTAGTAAATACGGATACTTGTTCTTTCATGTAAAGCTGCATTTCCAATTCGTCCCCGACATCGAATGATTCTATCTTCATCCATGAATAAATCAAGCTGTCTGATGAGATTCGGTTTCTCATCTGACGACAATTCTTCTCAAAATACTTTATAATATCCGGGTAATTTTCCTTCTGCGCATGCGCAATCAGTACTCTTGAGGCGGAATCAATTACAAGAGAATTCAGCATTCCGTGTACCTTGTGTGCACTTCTACAATTACTGATGAACCTCAGTACATATGCTGTCACGTGCAAAATATTTTTATATGAACTGAATCTGTTCACATTAAATATGTCTGCTACATTGCCGGAAGTGAGTCCGTTCGCGTTGTGTACTTCTGCGCTGACTGTACCTGCTACAGCTTCACATGTATCTGTAATACTTGTCACAAATGTTGCTATAGGATCCTCCCAAACAGGAAAGTTTTCTTCATGTAATAACCAGGAGGGTACGTTCATCCACAATGTATTATCTTTGAACTTTCCGAAGGAGATTCCTCTTGATAAGAGATCTGCAGGATTGGATTCCGTAGGACAATATCGCCATTCATGTGAATTTGTCAATGTCATGATTTCTTTAACTCTGTGACTTTGGTGAACATAACCATTTGAGGACTATCTGAATATCGCTCCACAAAAACACACGTTTGCAGTAAATACTTGATGTGGTGTGGTCACACAATAGAGAGTTTGAGATTTCAAACTTCGCCTTCCCCTTCAACGTCTCTCATATATATTTTGGGTAAAACGTCACCGATATGCGTGTAGTTTATTTATATCACACGTTGCTACTACAGTTTTCCATGTAATATCACGTAAGCCTAAGACTTCTCTTTATTACTATGCAAAATAAAAAGCTTAGTTTCAGGATTTCTGCTTATTAAGTTATTTGATCATCCATATATATAATTAGACTAAATTTGATGCGAAACACTATCAATAGGTATAAGAATAATGAAGTTTTGTATGGCTAATGATTTTAACTAAATACATTGAATTGAACCTGGAAGTATGAAGTTATCAACTGATTTTGAGAAACTTTGAGATTTTGTTCAAACTTTAACTTTTACGGCATATTTGTGTCCCCAGGCGGTATCGATTATACCAGATGGGCCTTTTTGACGTATGAAGTGAAGTTTTGAACGTCCGAAGATGTGATATTACGAAAGTCGAAACTTCATTCTTTTTACATCAACTCTGTCCACATACGCGGCATCAAAGACTGAAATCTGAATGGAGGCACATGGCATAATAGTCATTTTACTTGAAAAATAATTAATTACGGGCGATTATCATTTGGTGGAATATTTTATTTTCACATCCAAATAAAATCAATCTGTTTCTGTCGGACACTTAATACTACAATTGCGTTTTAATTATAAACACAAAATGGTCGAAAGTTTCCATGTACCACAGGTAGTAATAAAAATATACCTGCATAAATTTATAACTGCGGGTATAAAATTGTACCCGCGGGTATAATTTTACACCCGCAGGTATAAAATTATACCCGCAGGTACAAAATTATACCCGCGGGTATAAAAATTATACCTACGGGTATAAAAATTGTACCTGCGGGTATAATTTTATACCCGCAGGTATACTTTTATACCCGCGGGTACAATTTTATAGCCGCAGGTATAAAATTGTACACGCGGGTATAAAAATTACACCTGCGGGTATAATTTTGTACCCGCGGGTACACTTTTATACCCGCAGGTATAAAATTATACCCGCGGGTATAAAAGTGTACCCGCGGGTATAAAAATTATACCTACGGGTATAATATTATACCCGCGGTTACAAAATTATACCCGCAGGTATAAAAATTATACCCGCGGGTATAAAAATTATACCTGCGGGTATAAAATTGTACCCGCGGGTATTAAAGTATATCTGCGGGTATAAAATTATACCTACGGGTATAAAATTATACCTGCGTGTATAAAATTGTACCAGCGGGTATAGAAGTATACCTGCGGGTATAAAATTATACCTACGGGTATACAATTATACCCGCAGTTACAATCTTTATACCCGTACGTATAATTTTTATACCCGCAGGTATAATTTTGTACCTGCGGGTATAAAAATTATACCTACGGGTATAAAATTATACCGGCAGGTATAAAATTACATCCGCGGGTACAATGTTTATACCCGCGGGTACATTTCCAATTTATACCCGCAGGTATAAATTTATACCTGCAGGTATAATTTTATTACTACCTGTGGTACCTGGAAACTTCCGACCCAAATGGTACGCCAAAATGATGAGGGACGTTTCCTGTTAGCCGTATGGGATAACTCCATTCTTTAAATGCATGGAACCAGAGCCTGGCAGAAGGAAATTGAGGGTTAATTCCCCCTTTGATTCTTCCATTTTACAAAGAAAGTCGGTCTTGAAACTCGGTGTGACCCTACCCTACCCCTACCCCCTCCCCCCTCCCCCTCAGCCCCCCTAAAATGGGTGACCCCCTCTTTAATGCTGGTGTCCCTCTTACCAAAAATTCCTGGATCCGCAGATGCTTTACTTATAAAATAGTATATTAAAATCATATTGTGCTGTCTGAGAGTTTGGCATTATACAGAGTCATACAGAGTGTCATTATCACGTCGATATGATCATTATAGGTTATTAACTTTGTATGTGGATATATGCATGAGTTCTGTAGCGGTAATATTGCGCGACTTTAGGAGCGCAGTATTGTCCGCGAAAGAACGATGATAACCTTTTTATTACATATCCGCTATCAAATAATTAATTTATTTCTAAATTATCGTTCTGTCACGAAAGACAGGAAAAATACGGAAAAAAAATTCCCCGAAAACACAATAAACAAATCAAATTGACGCGCATTAATATTTTCCGCGAAAATGACGTCAACTTGTTGTCGCAACGTGCGCTCGGACGCCACGGACGTCACGCGATTATTTCCATTACAACGTTAAGAAAACATTCCACGTCCTATATTAGTCCAACTCATTTCAGTCTGATAAATTACTACGTGCCAGTATCTAATAGGTAAGATTAATCAAAGTGTAAAAGTAAACAAAATGTTGCATAAATTACAAATTAAACAAACACACAATAGCAACAAAAATCTAAAGAAACGAGATCCGCAATGGATGGACCGTCAGGGGAGGTAACTAGAGTCACGGATTGGGACTAGTCCGATATGAAAGCGTTCAACGTCATGATATGGAAAAATATTGCACGATCGCGGTCCATTGAAACCCAATGGAAAATAATTTTAGGTATGTAATAATCATTTTATTTCCTCTCATGTATGATTTACAATCGTGCATTGTATACTGACTATACTGACATAATTTTATATAAAACCTAAATGTTTGGAGCAACACTAACGAGTTTTTACATTGTTCACATTGTTTTATCTTTTTATTTATTTAAATTTTTTTTGTTTGTCTGTTGTTTTTTTTTTTTTTTGTTTTTTGTTTTGTTTTTTTTTTTGTAATCGCTCTAATATCCATGCGATGGTTATATTAATTGAAATGTTTTTTATTTAATTTCCATTTTTTCATTTTTAAAACCTCTTGTAAAATTCCTGCCCTTTTGGACAACTTGTATCAAAATGCACGAAAAACACGATCATAATTAGGATAAATTGAATGGGCGGATTAAAAGAAGTAAGGTTCATTCTAATGTTTGAAATCTCAAGGAATTTTAATCGAACTTCAACTTCATACGTTAACTTCGCAAGAGACGTTGAAGGGGAAGGCGAAGGTTGAAATCTCAAACTCTCTAATCTTGCCCCAATAACTGCAGCTGATAATTCAAGCTTTGGTATGATAAGTTGCTTTAATGGCGCGACTCTGTTCTTTGCCATGACTAATTTACTCTCATTCCCGGAAACTAGGTAGGCGCATGCGCCATATGCTTTAAAACTGGCATCTGTGAAGATATGCAATGTTCTATCTTCGGGCGTCGGGTTCGTGAAATAACACCTAGAGATTTGTGTTTCAGTGCATTTCTCTATGTCTGACCTAATCTTCTTCCATTCTGAAACAACTTCTTGGAGTAAAATTTCGCCCCGGTCGAATTTCTTTTCCCACAATGACTGCATAAACATTTTGCACTTGACTGTAACGGGACTAAGTATTCCAGGTGGGTCGAATATAGTTGAAGATTCCTCGTTTGGTAGTAAGTATGTCGTCTGTAAGAGCTAATTCCCTTTTCTTGTATGTAATTGTGTCCGATTTGGTACTCCACAGCATACCTAGTACTTTAGTCTGTTTGTCCTGGTGCATAATGCCCTCGGCTCTCGTGATATCTCGCAAAGCTTCGATATTAGACGCCCACGATCGAAGTTTAAATCCTGCCTCTTGAAAGACGCGTTGACCCAAGTGAAAGTAGTCTTCTAATGTCTGTTCATCTGGCACACTTGAAATCAGATTATCAACGTACAAGTCCTTACGGAAATGGTCTGCCAAACTACAGTTGCTTGAGTTTATATGCTTCATAATAACTGCATTCAAGATAAAAGGAGAGCACGTTGCACCAAAGAGCACAGACCGGAAGTGGTCGCTGAGCCAGAAAAATCGTGTGACGTCACGGTCGCCCTCATCTAAGCCAACGTTGAGAAACGCTTTCTCAATATCTGCGTTAACGGCGTATTTATGATCTCTGAAGCGTAGAAGTATTGCAGTTAATGCATTCAAATGGGGTGGGGTATTGAGTAAACAGTCGTTCAAACTTGCAGAATCACGTGAAGATTTACAGCTACAGTCGTACACAATTCTTATGGGGGTAGTTGCAGAATCTTTTCTCACGGGGTGGTGGGGAATATAATGAATTTTCTTCCCAGATACTTCATCTTCGGAAACCTTCTCTATGAAACCTCGCTGCTCCTGTTCTGCAATTATTTCATATTTTTTCAATAGAGCTGGTTCTTTTGACAATTTGCGAATTACATGTTCAGTCCTACGTCTGGTAATGGCTTCATTTCTAGATAGCGGTAAATTATTCTCTTTTCATGGTAACTTTGCGTAGTACCTTCCCTCTCTGAATGTAATTGCCGAACTCTGGTACCCTTCCAAGTATTTGTCGTATTCATTGTCATTTCGAGGCCCTTCGGTTCCAAGCGCTTCTACCTTCCAGAATTTCTCAAGGTCTGCCTGCTCTAATACGTGTAGTGTAATAACATTCATCATTGAAGTTAGAGAACTCTCTGTAGTCATATGTAACGGTCCCGAAAGAAGGTATCCGATTTTAGATTGCACTGCGGTTGGGCCATTTCCACGAATAACTCGATCCTGCAAAATATTCCAGTAGAAATCGGAACCGATTAGTAGGGAAATTTCAAAGTTACCACTCTCTGAAAGTGAATGGGCTAGTTTAAGTCCTTGCAAGTATGGGAGATTTGTTACTTCTCGTTGACAGTTTTTTTAGCGGAACAGCGATTTCCGGTACAATCAGAACGTTGATTGGGATATTACCTTCATCTGTTTGTAAGTATATAGTGGCGGTATCTAAATGCCAAACTTGTTTCTGTTTCGCGCCAGATCCTGATAATTTGATAGACTCTCTATCGGCAGGGGTCAAGTGCAACCTTTTTCCGTCATGAACGACCTTTGCGCACCTTCATCAAATAATATATTTGCTTCCTCGGTTGTGTATTCCGACTGTATAGTAGAAACTGCCGTTTTAAGTAAAACTTCTTCCTTGGCATATGTGTTGGCAGAATGTAACATCACTGTGTCCGTGTCTTTTGCACTGTGGGTTTCCTCGCTATTTGTAGGTGCATTCTGGGTTTTCTGATCACTTCCGGTGTCTGTATTTCCTTTACATAGACTTGTGTGATGACGACGGGAGCATTTTCTACACACGGATTTGGACTTGCAGTCTGATATCTTGTGTTTTCCTAGGCAGTTGTAACATAACCGATCTCGCTTAGCAATTTTCATTCTGTCCTCATAATTATTCACATTTTTACAGTCTGTACTCACATGGGATCCTTTACAGAACGCACAAAGCTTTTGATATGGCCTAACATATGGCCTAAATTTCAGTTGCAAATTCTATAAAAAAGTATTTTTCAAATATGTCATTTTATTTTAAATTTACGTGCAAGTTACCTGCATGCATTGAGAAAATGCCAACTTAAAATTATTGAGACAATTTTAGGTATTATGCCATTTTAGTAATGTATTTCAACGTGTACCATTTTTTAACTGGTTTTGAACAGGGATACTTATGATACAGACATTTTTATATAGTTTAAAAATCTTCATACTTCATTCTCCGTTCTTTTCCAAAGATTATGTCAATTCTTTTTAAAGACACTCTTTAAGCTTGATTACCAGTTTTTAAGGTTTTATGCCATTTTCCTTGAGCGCATATTCCTAAATTAATAGCTATTGCATCATAATGTTAAAACGGTTTTCTTACATTCAGCTTCTTTTGAACGGGTATTTTCATTTTCAATCTGATTCGAGAGAAAAAATCGGCTACAGGCAGAATAAAGCACATAATTAGAGCCAAACTATGTTAAAATGTCAAATGGCGCCAGTATATTGAAATTCGGTAGGCAATAAAAATTAGCTATCTATTGCATAAATATCACTGCACTGTAATCAATATATCCTCGTGAGCATTTAACAAGAAGTTGAGTCTTTTTTCGGACACCTGAAAAATAGAGAAAAAAATACGATTTTGCACGCATTGAAATTTTGTGTTGAAACACAACTGCCGGTGTCAGTAAGAGCCTTTGTCCCTAATTCATTTTTGGAAATATCTGCTTCATTGGTATGACCAATTCAGGGGCATTATTGTTTTCTGTGCAGGTTCTGTCACCATAGCACTCAAAATGTCCCTCCAGACAATATTTTGCTATGTGTTTATGACAACGGTAACATAACACTGGCGGAAGGTCCTGTGTCTGTTCTTTGTTCAAATGTACCGAAGGCAGTAGGGTGTGATTGCTAGTAAAGTCCTCTAGCCCTTTGTCCAGTCTGTTTTATTTCCATCTCGGAAGTGTCTTTGACCCCTTCTCTGAACTTCATGGCTGCTGTCTGTCTATTTCTAATCGTGTTATATGGTCATACAGCTGATGTAGTAACTCTTTCATTTCAGAGACTGTTGTTGTTTACTGTCTGTTTGAAGTCATTGACTGATTTTGGGCCTTTTCTTCCTTTTTAGTCTTCTGTGTTGGAGTGATATTGTTGTCACTTTCTGTCTTTCGGCATTTGCGTTTGAACAGGTTATACAGGTTGAACAAGTTATAACTGTCAATTGTTTTACACTTGTAGTCAGATAATTATTTCAAAGGTTGTTGTAGGACTTGTTAGAATATATATTTCAGCATAATTTTCTCTTGTGCTGCTTTCAGTTCTATAGCTTCTACAAATAACTCTTCGATTCTGGCGGCTTATGATATAACCGTTTCATTTGTTTCTTGTTGACAATAATATAACTTCTTTAGAATTGATTCTGGTGTATTTATGTCCCCGTACGTAGCCTCAAGTTTACCAATGACGTCCGATAGGGTTACTTTAGTTCCGAGTCGACGAAGTAAATCTGATGTTATGCCTTTTGCTGAATGTCAAATACCTAGCAGTATTTGTACATGGGAATAAACTTTGTCTTCCATCAAACACTTGGTCTCATATTTCCAGATGGGATATTTAACGCCACCCTTGTTTGGTTCCCCATAAAGTAGAGATATCTTGGAATATCTTGTAGAGCTAAACAATTGTAGCAGTGATTTTGCTTGTTTTGCTGGCTCTGTCTTGACTTCATGTTCTTTTGGTTAACTGGATCCAATGAGGCTAGTCCACTAACAGTATGCTTAATATAATTGATGAGGTCTTCCTTTGTTTCTATTTCTGATGTTCCTTCTAAATCATGAAAAGCTGCAATTAGTTTTTTATCTTTGTCAGTTATTTCATCTGCCATGTTTATTGTTGCTGCTGTATCATATTCAGATCACAATACACAATTTCCAATGTGATATAAACTATCAATCCACTAGTATTCGCAAGTCACACAGAAAATAAACTATCACATTTCACTAGTATACACAGTGTTACACGGAAATTAACTTTACTTCACTATATGCAATTTTAAAACAAAATATCAACTATCACTCTTAAATAGTGTCTCTTTCTGTAGATAATGTAATTTGTACTAAAAGTATAAATAACGTGTGACTCTTTTATACTAATATACGGTAATTCACTATATACGGTAATTCACGTTAAGGTATTAGATCGCTAATAGTAATGTAAACAAAATGGCATTTGCTTGGTATATACTTAAAGGTGACCGTGTAAAAGTAAAAACTTACTAGAAAAAGGAAAATAAGGGGAAAGAGTTTGGTCCTAGTAGGGCTTGAACCTACGCCCCCTGAGAATTGCAGTAAAAGTAGGTTTATGGTAGGAATTGAATACCCTTCAAAAAGGAGGTAATCTATTACGCTTCTAATACCTTAAACGCAATTCACCACAAAATAGAGTCTAAATCACTATGTATGTATTCCATGTCAATGTCTTCGGTTAAATCAAATTACATCAAAGTGTCAATATTGCTCTAAGTTTAATCAAGTGTCTATTTTGCATTCATTATAAGGGGCAATACCATGATAAGTTGACATCAACGTGTCAATATGGCACTAAGTTTGCACACTGTTCACACAAAATTTTCATTTATGTTCACTTTCAATGTATTTCAATGCGCAATTCACTATATTTTATTTTGTCTGGACGCAGTGGTCGAGAGGGCTAAGACGCTTTCCTACTCAGGTGAAGGCCCCTAGTTCGAATCCTGGCTACTCCCATTGCTGTGTGTCCTTGGGCAAAGCACTTTATCACGATTGCCTCAGTCGACCCAGCTGTAAATGGGTACCAGCAAATTGCTGGGGGTAAGGTATAATTGGTTTTAACTGTTTTTAAAACAGGGTGGCTCAAAAGCTCTGCAGAGCTTATGTTGTTTCACAAAGCGACGGTAAATAAAATTTACCTTTACCTTTTCTACAGCACTTAATTTAAGAGTATTTCACCACCATACATAATTTAAGTATATTTCACCACCACTTACGTATATTTCCCAATCACACTTAGTTTAAGTGTATTTCACCACCATACATAATTTAAGTATATTTCACCAACGCTTACGGCGATATATGACCATTTTGTGTCGATTCGCCGTAAAACCCAACTCACTCACTCACTAACACTTACGTATATTTTACCATCACACTTAATTTTAGTATATTTCACCAACACTTAAGTAGATTTCACCACCACTAAAGTATATTTAATCATCACATTTTAAAAAAATCGACTTAAATTTCACTAATGTCCTAAATTTAAGTAAAGGACTCAATTTCAATCTAGGTTACTCAAGTATTGACCAGTATTATGTACAACATTCAACTGTATTGCAAGGATAAATTATAATACCCTAGCTAAAAAGTAAAATATTCACAGGACAACAGCAACCAAGTCATTTAGGATGACAAAAATTCTAGTCCGATCTGGATTTCTGCACAATAATTTTATTTCTGTGACGTAATGGTTCAGAGTAGTATGCCTATTTGGTAGAAAAATAATGCTCACCTTTGTGTTAGAAATCATAAAATTACTGAGCTCAGAGTATTTTTTATTAATTGATTGATTTTGGGCCTTTTCTACCTTTTTAGTCTTCTGTGTTGGAGTGATATTGTTGTCACTTTCTGTCATTCGGCATTTGCGTTTGAACAGGTTATACAGGTTGAACAGGTTATAACTGTCAATTGTTTTACACTTGTAGTCAGATAATTATTTCAAAGGTTGTTGTAGGACTTGTTAGAATATATATTTCAACATAATTTTCTCTTGTGCTGCTTTCAGTTCTATAGCTTCTACAAATAACTCTTCGATTCTGGCGGCTTATGATATAACCGTTTCATTTGTTTCTTGTTTACAATAATATAACTTCTTTAGAATTGATTCTGGTGTATTTATGTCCCCGTACGTAGCCTCAAGTTTACCAATGACGTCCGATAGGGTTACTTTAGTTCCGAGTCGACGAAGTAAATCTGATGTTATGCCTTTTGCTGAATGTCAAATACCTAGCAGTATTTGTACATGGGAATAAACTTTGTCTTCCATCAAACACTTGGTCTCATATTTCCAGATGGGATATTTAACGCCACCCTTGTTTGGTTTCCCATAAAGTAGAGATATCTTGGAATATCTTGTAGAGCTAAACAATTGTAGCAGTGATTTTGCTTGTTTTGCTGGCTCTGTCTTGACTTCATGTTCTTTTGGTTAACTGGATCCAATGAGGCTAGTCCACTAACAGTATGCTTAATATAATTGATGAGGTCTTCCTTTGTTTCTATTTCTGATGTTCCTTCTAAATCATGAAAAGCTGCAATTAGTTTTTTATCTTTGTCAGTTATTTCATCTGCCATGTTTATTGTTGCTGCTGTATCATATTCAGATCACAATACACAATTTCCAATGTGATATAAACTATCAATCCACTAGTATTCGCAAGTCACACAGAAAATAAACTATCACATTTCACTAGTATACACAGTGTTACACGGAAATTAACTTTACTTCACTATATGCAATTTTAAAACAAAATATCAACTATCACTCTTAAATAGTGTCTCTTTCTGTAGATAATGTAATTTGTATTAAAAGTATAAATAACGTGTGACTCTTTTATACTAATATACGGTAATTCACTATATACGGTAATTCACGTTAAGGTATTAGATCGCTAATAGTAATGTAAACAAAATGGCATTTGCTTGGTATATACTTAAAGGTGACCGTGTAAAAGTAAAAACTTACTAGAAAAAGGAAAATAAGGGGAAAGAGTTTGGTCCTAGTAGGGCTTGAACCTACGCCCCCTGAGAATTGCAGTAAAAGTAGGTTTATGGCAGGAATTGAATACTCTTCAAAAAGGAGGTACTCTATTACGCTTCTAATACCTTAAACGCAATTCACCATAAAATAGAGTCTAAATCAATATGTATGTATTCCATGTCAATGTCTTCGGTTAAATCAAATTACATCAAAGTGTCAATATTGCTCTAGGTTTAATCAAGTGTCTATTTTGCATTCATTATAAGGGGCAATACCATGATAAGTTGACATCAACGTGTCAATATGGCACTAAGTTTGCACACTGTTCACACAAAATTTTCATTTATGTTCACTTTCAATGTATTTCAATGCGCAATTCACTATATTTTATTTTGTCTGGACGCAGTGGTCGAGAGGGATAAGACGCTTTATACTCAGGTGAAGGCCCCTAGTTCGAATCCTGGCTACTCCCATTGCTGTGGGCAAAGCACTTTATCACGATTGCCTCAGTCGACCCAGCTGTAAATGGGTACCAGCAAATTGCTGGGGGTAAGGTATAATTGGTTTTAACTGTTTTTAAAACAGGGTGGCTCAAACGCTCAGCAGAGCTTATGTTAATTGTTTCACAAAGCGACGGTAAATAAAATTTACCTTTACCTTTTCTACAGCACTTAATTTAAGAGTATTTCACCACCATACATAATTTAAGTATATTTCACCACCACTTACGTATATTTCCCCATCACACTTAGTTTAAGTGTATTTCACCACCATACATAATTTAAGTATATTTCACCAACGCTTACGGCGATATATGACCATTTTGTGTCGATTCGCCGTAAAACCCAACTCACTCACTCACTAACACTTACGTATATTTTACCATCACACTTAATTTTAGTATATTTCACCAACACTTAAGTAGATTTCACCACCACTAAAGTATATTTAATCATCACATTAAAAAAAATCGACTTAAATTTCACTAATGTCCTAAATTTAAGTAAAGGACTCAATTTCAATCTAGGTTACTCAGGTATTGACCAGTATTATGTACAACATTCAACTGTATTGCAAGGATAAATTATAATACCCTAGCTAAAAAGTAAAATATTCACAGGACAACAGCAACCAAGTTATTTAGGATGACAAAAATTCTAGTCCGATTTGGATTTCTGCACAATAATTTTATTTCTGTGACGTAATGTTGCAGAGTAGTATGCCTATTTGGTAGAAAAATAATGCTCACCTTTGTGTTACAAATCATAAAATTACTGAGCTCAGAGTCTTTTTTATTATTTCCACTGAACAATATGGTCAAACAGAACTGAAAATTTAATCAAATGTGAATAAACAAACTGGAATATGTAAAAGACAGATTCAATTTAAGCAAATTTCAAAAATATTTAGTACAAAAGAGTAAATAAATACCTTCTTGTTTTAGGTCTAAATTCAACTGTTTTATTTTTAAATTTGTTTTTCAAATCAGCATGCAGTCCTTTAAAAAATTACAGCTGATTAATAAAGTTGGTCAAAGGGTTTAAGTACCAAAACCTGAAAAATAGTCCAATCAATAATTGTTAATAGATTTATAAATCAGCCGAATATGTAAATGATAATTATATCATATATGATATAATTTTTAAGTCAGTTAACAGACTTCATTCCGGTGCGTTATTAAGTGTCATAACTTTAGTCTAGAAACTCAATTAGTATACAATTAGTTACAAAAATAGACAAAATCTACCTACGCGTTTTTGTTCATCCTTCCGTTTCTATCATTTTTCCTTTTTTTTTCTATGAATACCTTTAAACTTTGAGATTTTTTCATCCCTTTCGGGTATATTTAGTTAACCTTACAGTACATCCAGTGCTCATGACGTTTTATATATATATATATATATATATATATATATATATATATATATGAATTCCACAACTCTAATCAATAATTATACCTTCATAAAAATACTATACGATCCTTTGTACTTTACTTTTAGGTGAAAGGGAATAGTAAAATTGTTTCAATTTCTTTTATTCCTTTTTTACTTAATTAGGATTTACCACTAAATTGTCTTTATTTCTTCATTATGTAATTACATTGCTTCCTTGTAACCAGTCGTGCCATGTATGCTTATTTATGTACATCTTTATTCAGGGAAAGGACATCCGTAAGCTAATTAGCTTTCTGTCCAATTCCCTTATCTCAGTTGTTGTATATTATTAATGTAATGACTTATAAATAAAATATGTTTAAACCAAATGATAATTAGATACCAAATATTAACCGCCAGTTATAGTTGTAACGGCTGATAATCAAACCACTTTTTTCAAGTTCAACACCCAGAATAATAAACCTCAAATTTTAACAACAAGCACATGGTCATGTAAGATTTCAACCAATCAGAAACCAGCAATTTACTTACTGAGGTCAAAGAAAATTGTAACAATTCAGAAACCAGACACCTATTCACCCCTTGAAAGTATCTACAACAGATTTTCTGAATATCTATAAACAGAACTGGTTTACCTGGATTTTTAAAATTAGGTGACCACTGAATTTGATCAATAAAATGTAGTGTGGCCAGAGGGATAAATAGACTGTTACCTTTGTAATGACTCTATAAAATTTCTAAAAAAAAACATTCTAGGAACTATATAACTTCACTCAAAATCCAAGATAGTTTATTTTTATTAAGAATAAAAAAATAATAATCGTGTTTGAAGCTTATTAACTGTAAAATGTACAGAATTCAAGCATTGCATGCACTAACACAATAAGCAGGTAAATGATGTGCTCTAGTGAATGCCGACTCTCTCCGCCACTTTAACAATATCACTACCAAAAGTAATTTCGTGTGAAACAAGATCACGTTTTGCTTCCCCCGCCCCAACCCCACGCCCCTAAAAACGTGTTTTTTTTTTTTTTGTTTTTTTTTCATTTGACATTTCGCATATCTTACCCCAAATGTTTGAAAAAGTAAGTATCAGTAATAGTGACCTTGATATCTTATCAGAAGTTTAACTCACCAATAGCCAGCATAGAGCCCACTGCACTGTACAGTTCTGTCACTAAAGTTAGAAATATAATTATATTGTCCCTCCTCCGTTGCCTGAAGAAGTATGTCCTCCGGATTGATCGATTTAGCTGTGAAATTGACTCGTCTACACGTTGCGACTGTCCTGTTTTTAATTTTTTAGTGTTGGATTTTCATATTCGATGTAAGTGATGATAGGCTAGAAAACACCACGTTTTCTCAGTATTTATAGCGTATACCGCTGAATGTACAACACACTGAAAATGACAACAGTACCAAAACCTTGTACTGGACAGTTTCTGACAAACTAGTATCCAAAGATGATGTACGACCCCAGTTCCATTTAAACGTACTGTTTGAATCATCAGATCACTTGTGGCTCCATTTTAACTTTTGTGAGTTAAGGGGTGTCACTGATAAACAACTCTGTTGGTCTCTATGCGATGACTATTTACTTCTTTACTCTTACACCACAGTTCGTATACAGTTGCGTGAATAATATTGAAGAAAGGGGTTTCAAGTCGATAAAAAAGGCACTGCAAATATAAATATAAATGTCCTTAGTGCCTGGCAAATAATAATGCATGTTCACTTATAAACATAAGCACCGCCTCGGTAGCCTAGTGTTAGAGCGTCCGCTTCGAGTGCGGGAGGTCGTTGGTTCGATCCCCGGCTGCGTCATACAAAAGACGTAAAAAAAATGGTACTAACAGCTTCCTCGCTTGGCGCTCAGCAGTAAGGGGATAGTGCTAGGACTGGTCAGCCCATTGTCAGTAAAATGTGACTGGGTGGGGTATCATGCCACGTGTCTACGGCGTGATATTCTAGTGAGGCAGCACTATAAAGTTGGGCATTATGCTCACTGCTACAAGTAGACACCGTCGTTTATATGACTGAAAAATTGTTGAAAAAGACGTTAAACCCGAACACACACACACTTATAAACATACATTTCAACATACACCGTATACATACGAGGGATGATCAATATATAACGGGAAAATAATTATAAAGGAGGGGTCCCAGTTAGGTGTCTGCGCAAAATGTTTTTTAATTTTATTTATATTTTGTGGTAATATACCTACATGTATTAAGTTTCATTAACAAGTGTTACTGTTACCAGTTTTGACTTACTTTTATAGATATTTACATTTAAAGTGGGTGGGGTAATCCGACATGTGACCAGCCAGGAACACAATTTCTGTTATTTTTTTGAAAATGGTTCCAACTTTTTACCTGAAACTTTCACGATAACATAACTATGCAATGGGCATTCACACAACATGTTGCATTTTAAATTGTACTGAATACTTTTTTCAGCACAGAGCCACAAAGTGGTCTAATCAAATTTACTGATTTTCAATGGACGAACTTCACCCAAAAGCTAAAACATTTTTTATTAGTTGAGATATTAAGGTGTTGTTTTCAGCAGATATTGTAAACTAAATAAACATAAAAATGACAGTATATCAGTATATTCTGATTAATATTGGAAGAGTGGTACACTCTCAAACTGGGTAAAAGTGGGTGGGGTAAATAAATATTCGAAGCAACACTACAAAAATTGTGCAGTTGTTACGAAATGGCCTCAGATTGTCTATTACTATCGTAATTGTGCCCCCATAAGTGGTGGGGGCATATAGATTTGCTCTTGTCCGTGCGTCCGTCCGTCCATCCGTCCGTGCGTCCGTCCGAAGTTCGTGACGCGCCTAGCTCAAAAAGTGTTTGATATAAATTGATGAAACCTTGCAAGAGTCTTTATCATGATATGAACTTGCGCACCTTCTATTTTTTCGTCTGGCTCCGCCCCCTAATTTTAGAGTTACTGCCCCTGAAATAGTAAAAAATGCACATTTTCACCTTGTGACACGCCTAGCTCAAAAAGTATTTGATATAAATTGATGAAATCTTTCATGAGTCTTTATAATGATATGAACTTGCAAACCTCCTATTTTTCGTCTGGCTCCGCCCCCTATTTCTAGAGTTATGGCCCCTGAAATAGTCAAAAATGCACATTTTCACCTTGTGACACGCCTAGCTCAAAAAGTACTTGATATAGATTCATGAAACCTTGCCTTAGTCTTAATCATGATATGAATTTGCGCATCTCCTATTTTTAATCTGGGTCCGCATCCTATTACTAGAGTTATGGCCAAAAATGCACATTTTCACCTTGTGACACGCCTAGCTCAAAAAGTATTTGATATAAATTGATGAGTGTTTATCATGATATGAACTTGCGCACCTACTGTTTTTTATCTGGGTTTGCCCCCTATTTCCAGAGTTTTGGCCCCTGAAATAGTAAAAAAAATGCACACCCTGTGTCCTACAGACACATTCTAGTTTTATCAAATACAGACTTGGTTGATAAATTTTAACAAAAAAGTGTTCTCTTTAATAAGACTTTATACATGTGTGCCATGGAAAAATCAATGCAGATAATTTAATGTTAATTTGAACAAAAGCTTTCCTCAAAATATACTGCCTCAGGCAAAACCTTTTGTTAAATACATTGAGCTTTCAGGGTTAATTTGGTTTGTCTACATGTCATGTTCAAGGTCCATGCTTTTTCCATGACACACATGTATAAAGTGGGAAATTTTTTGTTAAAATTTATCAATCAGTGTGGTATTTAATAAAATTAAGATAGTAATAGACAGTCCGAGGCCATTTCGTAACAACTGCACAATTTTTGTAGTGTTGCTTCGAATATTTATTTACCCCACCCACTTTTTCCCAGTTTGAGTGTGTACCACTCTTCCAATATTAATCAGAGTGTACTGATATACTGTCATTTTAATGTTTATTTAGTTTACAATATCTGCTGAAAATAACACCTTAATATCTGAACTAATGAAAAATGTTTTAGCTTTTTGGTAAATTTCGTCCATTGAAAATCAGTAAATTTGATTAGACCACTTTGTGGCTCTGTGATGAAAAAAGTATTCAGTGCAATTTAAAATGCAACATGTTGTTTGAATGTCCATTGCTTAGTTATTTTATCATGAAAGTTTCAGGTAAAAAGTTTGAACCATTTTTAAAAAAATAACAGAAATTGTGTTCCTGGCTGGTCACATGTCAGATTACCCCACCCACTTTAAATGTGAATATCTATAAAAGTAAGTTAAAACTGGTAACAGTAACACTTGTTAATGAAACTTAATACATGTAGGTATATTACCACAAAATATTAATAAAATCAAAAAACATTTTGCGCAGACACCTAACTGGGACCCCGCCTTTGTTTGTACTTATTATTTTCCAGAGATATTTTAAATAGGGGTATATAAATATATTACAAAAATGACACGAAAAAGTGTGTAAATATATTGAAAGATTAACAATTGACAACATTTTTGCCAACCTATGAAACCCATAGGCGGGGCAACGTCATTTACGCGTTAATTGGCGTACAACTGAGTTCAAAGTTTTCACTTAATTTACTGTAGTAAAATTCACACATTTTCTAAACTTTCTCGAAATGCTCTCTTTTTACATTAATACATTTTGCCAACGGGTTACCCAGGATAGAAGTGAATTACGAGAATCATCTTTGGGAATTTCATTCAGCACATTCAACACTTTCTTACGAAGTTCTGAAAATGAATAATTCATCTTTACATCCCACAATTCACGTTTTCAATGTCGGAAACAGGTAAAATTTATTTGGCGACAAATCCGGTGAATGAGGAGGATAATCTTGCAGATTAATTTCATCATTCTCATGATGTAGGATGTAATGGTCCAACTTTTGCAGGCGTTTCCGAATCCAACGTGCTGCAACTTTTCTCATATTTAACCTTTTCTTCAAGATTGAATGGGCAAATTCATATGACAGGTTCAATTTATTACACAGTTCTCTGGCAGCTAACCATCTATCACTGTTAATGAGATCTTTCACCCTTGTAACGTTCTTACCGTGCGTCGACGTCACTTTCCGACCACTACGTGGTAAATCATACGCATTTTCCCAACCGTTGTTAAATCTGTCATACTATAAAAATATTCTTGTTTTTGACATTGAACGATCACTAAAGGTACTCTGCATTTCTTGCACAATTTCATTTTTACTTTTTCTCTTCAAAAATTAAAAAGATATAGCAAATCTTTGATCTTCCGCCATTTTACTACCACGGAACTGTAACTCGTGCAGGACGTAACATATGACGTCACAACTCATGCATGACGTCATCATTCGACTGGTGAGTCTTAAGTGACCATAATTGCTAATTTTCACCAATGTACCGTTGCTAGAACTTAAACTGTAACGGTTTGAACTTACGTGAAAATGGTGAAAAGTATTCAAAGGCATATATTCATAGTCGTCACTCAAACACATACTTGACTCAAACTTGGGTAAGTATCACTCAAGTGGACCTCGAGTAGACCTTGCGGGAGTGTGAGTGGAGTTCGAAAGTCATATTCATAAATTCCACTCAATTTTAACTTTCGGAAGGACAGCTCGAGTAATGGTTTCATTGTGCACAATTGATTTAGAGGATTATAACGGTTTATATGACAACAACATCAAAGATATGCAAAAGTGCTGATCATTACTTTTGTAGTTGGAACTTGTCATCTTATTGCTCGTCTGTATGTTTATCCGTCCGTTCGTTCGTCTATTTGTTTTATAATACGTCCTTCCGTCCGTCCGTTCGTCCATCCATTAGCCAATCTACTAATCTGCATTAGTAGAATTTAATTAATACTTAGAAATATAGCGTTTAACTTTCGCTGAAATTGAAATTTATTTAAACAACTACATTATTAACTCTGCAATTAATTGTTGGTGTTTCCCGAATGCCAGTCCGCGTATTTTTTTAAAGTGAAATTACTAAAATCATAATTGAGCCGCACCATGAGAAAACCAAAATAGTGCGTTTGCGACCAGCATGAATCCAGATCAACATGCGCATCGGCGCACTCTGCTCATGATCCATACTGTTCGCTAATAGTTTCTCTAATTGCAGTTGGCGTTGAAAGCGAACAGCATGGGTCCTGACCAGACTACAGACGCACTATGTTGGTTTTCTCATGTCGCTGCTCATATCTTTTTGTATAAGTAAATGTTTCCGTTGTTTTAAAACAATGAGATTTAATAATGATATGTTCTTCATGACATTTAATTTGATGGATTGTATATATTTCAGTATGAATTAACGGATATCTAGGCTTGTGGAATGTAAATATTTGTTACTACGTCGTGTGTTTCTGGGAGTGACTGATGAGCCCCGTTAGGCTAGGTTTCGTACGTGTATATTTGAATTAAACAGTCTTTTGATTTGTTGGGCCTTTTTTGCGTTTTCATCGTTCTCAACAACATGTATTAAATAAAAAGAACATAATATATTTTTCCAAAATACCTTGCACAAATATGAACTTCCGCTTTAACATGACACTGTTATCTTACGTTCAAATTAATTAGATATTGTAAATTTATCATCTAAACTAACATTATGAGACCTTGACAGTCACTCAAGGGTTCCCAGTACCTCCCTCAACAGACACTCACTCTTGGGAGTTGACTCGACTGTCACTAACCTTTATGAATACAAATGAAATCTTTCGGGAGTAAAGACGTTACCGTTAGGCAAT
This sequence comes from Mercenaria mercenaria, assembly GCF_021730395.1. NCBI lineage: Eukaryota > Metazoa > Mollusca > Bivalvia > Venerida > Veneridae > Mercenaria > Mercenaria mercenaria. Next base: position 25,923 of record NW_026461139.1, on the reverse strand, counting down.
TCATTTGAGTGTACTCAATGAGTGGTGTTGGAGTACTGTCTATGAAAAAAGCCCAAAATGCTCCCCCCCCCCCACCCCCCCCCCTATGCATATTCAGCGTTACCTTAGCAACTGTAGATTCTAGCATTATATTAGTATAAACCTGAAAAATTAGCGACACATTGCTAATATAATAACCTACTTCTGGTTTAAGTGTGAGAAAGATCAATATGATTATAAAAAAAGTTATGACTATTTTCCCGTTATATATTGATCATCCCTCGTATATTTTATAGAATATCAATAGAACGGTCTCTAATATATATTCAATATTAAGACCAGTGCAGCGGTCCGTGACTTGACAGACAATTCTTGACAACTATTATGGTTTAGGCTATTAGCCAAATATCTAAAAAATAGTACAAAATGGTTTAATAACAATAAAATTCACTTACTAAGGTCTGTGGGACCAAATACCAAACATATAGTTGACTGTGAACAATAAGCAGTACTACTCAGGGTAAATGTAGTAGATTTAAGGAATTGTATATTACAATCTCAATATTTTGGACATTAAATTGTCCAGTATACCTGAGTACACCTCACTCAAATAATTATATTTTACTTTGAACCGGCCGATTTTTATAATTTATATAGCATTGTGTTCTCAATAAATTGCTCTATAATGTGCCGGAAACCGCATCTGAAGATAACCAGCGGTTACGGAACTACATACGGAGTAACATTACATATTGAACGACCCTCGTAATTACAGGAAGAATACTAAAATCAACGGAAAGAGGAAAACAGCACTAGTCTTCTAAAATTGACCATGCAACACATAGGCCTGGAAGTTTGGATGGGCTTAAGCTCAGCAGCTGAAAAAAAGGTTTACAAAAGAGACCCGATGGTTAATATCACGTTCAATTTCTAGCCAAGAAAAAGCCATAATAACCTCTTGCAGCACGGATAACCTATTTCATCGTTAATCTCTCTGTACGTCTAGGGAGCGACCAACTTGTGAAATTCTTAACCATCTAGAGATGCGGTCCAATCCAGTAAAAAGCACCTTTCCTTACATGAAATTTGTTGAAGTCACGAAACAGGGACTTTACTTCCATACGCAGATCCTTATCTATCACTTCCTACCCAAGCCCTCCAGGTTCGCGAAACGGATCTTAGGATAGAGATAACTTTAGCTATATGGTGTCGTTGGCCTGCTGCTTGGATAAATTGATAGGGTTGACTACGTCTGATAGTGGCAGCATCTCTTCAGTGGCCATCTGAGGAGCTCAGTCACCAGACAAGTATTCAACAGGCGAGATACATGCAGTGACGCCAAAAGATCATGCTTTGACGGCTTCAGTGAAATACTCTGGCTTGCGGCTAAGGCCACCACAGTCGGTAGTAAATTTCGAAGACCTGTTGACTATATCAAAGTTGAAAGCTGATAAAGCAGCAAACTACCTATGATAAGTGGCATCAAGCGTTGCAGTTCATAAAACATAGCTCAGGGCGTTGTTGTCAAAAACAACAATAAAGGAATCTTGGGAACTTGACCAAGATGAACAGTAGGAGGAGAGGAATCATTAGAATAGAATACATGAAATGCACAGGGATAAAAGGTAAACCTGTAGGTGGGAACATGAGAGAGTTCTCAGGTTGAAATTACTTTATCTTAGTTAATCCAATTTGTCCAAAATTATGTTCGCCAGTGCTATATTTATATTCAATCGTGATTTCTTCTTAAAATACTTGTCAAGGTTTAAAATTATTTCACAGAAATACGCTATGACTAACCTAAACTAAACTTGTTAAAAGCAATCTTGATTTACTAGATGATATGCTTGAAGGGGCGAAGCTAGTTTTCTGTCTACAGCTCTATGGAAAACGCTGAATACCTTCTTCTTTGCAATACCCATGTGAGCGACTTAGTATCATTCTGGTCCTCGTTTTAAATAATTGTCTTTTATTGCCCAGATTCACAGCCTATGACTTACGACGTTGATTCACAATGGCTTTTAGTTTTTGAACAGTTTACTGTTTTATACCTATTGTAAAAATAATATGTTCTTAACGAGTAAAGCGAATAGGTACATTAATTGAACTGTTCATACGTACTTATTTTTATTAGAACTCATTTTTATAATATCGTTATATCGTATATTTATCACACTTTTCAGCATCCAGTTATTCTAAGAATAAAATACTAATTAATCTGAAGTTTGTTCAACAAAATTAATATGAACATCGTATGAATATTTTCGGAACCCTTACTTAATAAAAGAATAAAATATTGATGTAATTCGACTTGTGTCAGTCTTTAATTACTTAACAATTCGTCTCGAAATCTACAATCATTGTTTTGGTTTGTTTACGTAATTTGCTTACACGGACAATCAAACTGAAAAAATCATTTCAATAATTAAAGTGGAGTCCTGTTGGTAAGTTAAAGTTTGCTATTATTTTATGCAAGTTTCCAATATATTACTTTGATTTAATTAAATCTAAATTTGATAGAACTTGTTCATTGGTCATGCAGTAGAAAGCTAATAAATAGAGCTTGTATTCAAATTCTTTATGTCTGAGTATATGTTACATTAAAAATGTCAACACTAAAACTTTATAAGAGTTTATTAAAAATAGCAGACTATCGGTTAACTTTATTTATTTCTTTTCATTTTAGGAATGAAGTAAGAAAGCCAATGGTGTTGTTATTTAATACTTTAAATAATCTTAACAAGAAAATGCTCACAGAAAGAACATAAACTAACTGATTTTTATTAAGGTAATAATCATACAAATGTTTAACATAGATAATGACATTCTTCTTAAGTTATAAACTACTTATACTGTCAAACATGTCTATAAAGACCACCCTTGGGAGGGCCAAAATGTGGTCTTTATTTGGAGTTGGTCTATATTCAAAGGTTAAAATACAGTATAAATGTTAAAAAGGGAAACTAAAAATGTGGTCTTTAGAGCCAGGTGATCTCTGTTCAGAGGTTTTGTTACGCAGGTTTAACTTTACCTATACAGTTTTGTGCTCTCAAACAATGATGTTACTTCGGAAATACATACGATTCAGATAGTTTTCGATTACAGTGAATTACAAATCACCAAATTAAATGTTCACGGCACGTTCTATTTTAACATATCTTGTCAAGGATGCTCACATTGTTGAGAAAAACTGGAATTATTCTAATTTTGAAATAAATCAATTGTGTCTCACAAGAATCGAATATGTGCCTTTGCATGTAGGTGCCCAACTAGCATGACTATATCGGCCCGATATAGGTATAATGTCGGAATGTCGGCAAAATGTGCCGACGTAAGGCCGACGTCTGGCCGTTGTAAGTGAGTGAGTTAGGTTTTACTGCGAATCGACATAAAATGATCATAAATCGCCGAGATCGGACCGTTGAACTGCCGCAAAATATTGAAATCGGTAGATCGACATCAATCAGTGTAACTATTACGTTAGTCGGATTGACATCGGGCCGATATTGGATTCTCTGATATAGCTATATTTTTCAAAATATTATTGATAAACGTGAAAAAGTAATCTAATTGTTTATGTGTGCTAATTTATTAAGCAAATATGATGTATGCCAGAATTAATCAAACTAGGTTCCAAACAAAATTTGCAGACGGTATTCATCAAATTTTTATATGTAATAAAGGGAGGTTATAATTAAGATGCATTTTTATTTTATGTAGAATACCGCCATAGAAATATTTATATTTACAAAAAAAATGAAAATATAAATATGTTTAAAATTCTAACTGAACAATTTTAATAGTTTTAAGAATATACAGAAAAAGTACGTAACTGTATAAAACATGTAGTATATAGTTGTGAAAAATATTATATCAATAAAATCAAATAACCATCATATACATGATGCGAGACACATCTATTCTCAAGTAAATTACTCTGAGAATTTATAAAGTGTATATTTTAAGAAAACTCTGATGAAGCACTGCGTGTCACACTATTTCGCGACAACGATATGATCTGCCAATATCGGGCCGATATCATTTTGATGTTGGCCAAATATCGTTTGCCAATGTCGGACCGATGTCATTATGATGTTGGTCCGATAACGTCTGCCGACGTCGGGCCAACATCATTCCTATTTGCAGCCGAAATTGAAGCCGATATCGGACCGTTATAGACAACGACGTCGGTTTGATATCGGGCCGATATAGAATGCTGGCTGGGTGGTCTCCTTTACAGAGGCTACGCTGCAATCTTAACAGTAGCTGTATTAGAACGTGGAGCGTTTCAAAAATAGCTTAGAAGCCCGCCAAATAGCTCAATAGGGGGAGCGCAGATCTATGAATCACGGGGCATGAGTTCAATGAGTTGTATGCTCTCTGTGACGAATTGATACTGAAATTATTCATCCTACACCTCTGATTCATGTAGGGAAGTTGGCAGTAGCATGTGGAAAACAGGTTTGTACTGGTAGGGAATCCAGGAACACTGGTCAGGTTAACTGCCGGCCGCTACATAGTAACTTAAATACTGTTACAAAACGGAGTAAATGCAAGAACAAGCAAAACAAAATTAGTCTAGAATTTTACACGCGATCTAAAGATGTTATTGTTGTTGATTCATGAATTGTTTAAAAAAATATATTCGAATCTACTAACGGTGCGTTAAATCTGCAACCGGTGTGTCCCGATGTGTTTTCGGTGGGATCTGATTGTTAGCCTCCTATCCACCATCCGTCACAAACTTTGTTTCATGCAGTACCTTTTAGGGATCAAAATATATATGATACTGTGTACTATGGTTATGAATAGTTAAAACGTAATGAAATCTTTAAGGATATCCTTTTGGAGCATAGAACAGAACAAAGCAAAATAATAGCTAAATCGGTTACACTGAGTCTGTTCATTTCATGAGATTTCATAAAATATGCATTTTTTTCACCCTGAAGACCACCCACATCCCTACCGGCTTAAGCTGAATTCAATTATTATACAAAAATTGAGTGGACTCCCAAAGGAACAAGAAACGTAAGTTGATTCACTAACTCCAAGTCTGAAAAGACATTTTTACTCCCAATAAATGGCACTTTAAAACTGATGTTGTGGTAGAAACATAGACTGCAAGGAATCAGCACGATAGCATTCTTACTGAATCTTTGTAAGAGAGTTAATGAATACCTCACGCAATACCCTCACGCGCGTCAGCATCACCTTAAGCATAATTCTTCTGTATGAATATGAAATGGACCGAAGGACAAGAAAATACATCTATTCTGAATCATTTTTACGTAACAATAGTGGTAAAAAGAGCGTTGCAGAGACATCAATAAACAGCTGAAATGGTATTATTCATGATGCATATCATTTCAGTTAGCAGAGTAGAAACATGGCACGACATTTGCTAATGGGCTTCTATTACTGTAGTCAAGGTCATAGCCACAGCTCCCAGTCTGAGGTAATACAGTGCAACAGAATTGAAAATGAAAGGTATGCAGTAACGATTAATGTCTGTTTCAGAATAAAGAAAAATGAATACAAACGAATTATCGGAACTAAGTCACTGATATGGAGAGATAATATCATATATTCAACTCATCGCTATACATAACAAAGGTATGCCTGATTCATGCATTGTAACATGACAATATTATTTTGCTTTCTGATTTAATAATTTGCAGGCAACAGCACCAGTTTGAACACCAAAGAGAAATTATGGCAAAAAAAATACCAAGACCAACAAGAGAGGAAAAATGCTCTAGAAGAAAAGAAACTACAGTTGGAGTTTATGAGGCTCCAACTTGAAAAAGAAAAAGAACGAATGTATCATGACGAAAAAATGGCGAAATTTGAAGTTGAGAAAATGAGGGCTGAGCGTTTTAAGTACAGACATTTTATATTATCTATATCAAACTTATGACTTTTTACTGGAAGAACTATTAATAACGTTTATCAAAACACTTGTCACTTTAAAACCTGCCATTATTTTAAATTAACACACCACTTCGAAATTCTGAAATTCTGACTTTAGCTATTAAATGCATTTACAATTTTCTAAAAATTAAAATGATTTCTTCTGTATGGCTGTTTCAGACTGTGACAGGAAAGGCCGTACCGGCGACAGTAACCATCAAAACAAATCAACACCCTTTACAATATTTACAAATTTATTTACATAAGATGATTATTAACAATGAATAGATATGAAAAGAAAAAAAACTGATTATAAGAAAGAAAAAAAAAAGAAAGTTCAGTATCTCTAGATACAAAAGTTCTTATAGTTCCATTTCTAATCTGACGTGGTACAGTTCTTTAATTTAATTGCGAACTTTAAGTAGCACAAACAAAACGTAGCTTCTAAATTCAGTCCCTTTAAACCGTGAATACGTTGATTCCGTGTTGGCTCCCTATGGTGGTAGGTGATTGCATCCCTGAGCTGACTTCAGAGGATAACAAAAATCATCGTCTTTGCGGTTTACGGCACAACCATGGGACGAAAGCTCTGCTCTGGGAATATCACATCCAGGCGAGTGAAGACAAGTGAACCTCGGGCATTGTATACTCCGGGTATGACGTCACCAGGAAAAATCGTCTGGCGGAAGAAGCTAAAATATATAACATATGGTAAGCACCATAGCAAAACAAAAAGTCAGGCATAAAACTGCTCCTTTGGGTACACCATACCTCCGTAGGCTCCATAATAATACGTGCTACTTATACAAAATATATGTACTACTAAGTTCATACGTCACGTGATTCAAATACGTCACTAATTACTTCTTACTTCCATTATTACAAAATTACTTACTTAAAAGACTAAAGTTAAAGTATGAAAAGATATGAAAAGTATATGATGAAACATTATAGTAATGGAAATGATAACTGCAGCCATTATTTACAACTACAAATTAACAAAATTCAAATGTAAATCAAACGTTATATGATAGTTGGCATCCATATAATATCTAATGCCATACACTACAACGGACATTTATTAGATGTGCTATAGACTGACACCAATTACAAATTACAATAATATAATACATGGTACTAGACTTGCCATATAGATTTTAACATAACAATACAATGCAGTAATGGCGTTCCATAATAACGAAATGTTGACATAAGTTTTTGAAACAAAGTACTTTATAAATATCATGTTACAAATTTCAGTACAAATTTTACGTCTTAGATAAATGAAACATTTTAGATTCCTCTTTCGAAATAATTTACAAAAGTCTGCAAAATTTAATAAATCATCCTGACATACCGAAACTAGCTAAAATCACATGCCGAAAAGTAAATGTTACAGAATTCTGTAGAATGAACAAAAATTTACCAAATAAAAATCGTAATGCAAAAATCATACAAAAATCTAACAAATAAATTTCTTACCTCGATCGAGCATAAATTTCTAGCAAGAAAATAATTCAGACATAGATTCGTCTATAAAGTCGTAAGGTGGTGTGCGCAATGCATATCTAGTCCAGTCTATTTAAAGGATAATGTCCCGCCAAATACTAAATTTCATGGGATTCACGGCTAAGCCGTGGACTCCGACTATTGTCATTTTCACGGATCACGATATAGCCGGGGAATCTAACTACTTTGCGCGAATTTAAATTGACAATTTGAGGCCCATTATAGTGGTTTTGGGGATAAAAACATAAATTACTGAAATTTATAAAATATCAACTTTCTTATTACTGAACAGAATTTAATGAAATTTACATGGAAATTTAAGTTATGAAATACAGAAAAACATGAGAGGTATTTCATACGTGAAATCTGACATTTACCTCAATAACTCAAAAATTTACAAAAAGATGATGCAATACCTGCATTTACAATACAGATAAAATAAGGCCCGTATGTCAATTTGTGACACACGTCCCCCCTTAAAAAGAAAATTTATAATTTTCTTAAAATGAAAACAAAATGACATACTGAAAATAGCAAACACAACAAAAAACAAAAAAAAACACACTGTCACTATCTGTACACCATATAATATAGCCACCTGTCTACACTCTACTTAAATAATCTGCACCTACATTTTCTCTACCAGGAATTGCTCTAATACTGATCCTATATGGCTGTAATGCTAATGCCCATCTCATCAGCCTGGAATTGCTAAGTTTCGCTTTATTCAAATAAGTGAGCGGCTGATGATCTGTCTCTAATACAAAGTCTTTACCGAACAAATACCGGTGAAACTTAGCTACTGCCCATACTATCGCTAAACACTCCTTCTCTATCACTGAGTACTTTTGCTCCCTAGGTAGCAATTTTCTACTAGCATACGCTACAGGTAATTTCTCTCCATCACTTTCCTGAAGCAATACTGAGCCTAAACCTAAATCTGAAGCATCTACTCTCAATATAAAAGTCTGATCTAAATCTGGCAACTTCAAAATAGGCGGACCCATTAAGCTAGCCTTCAAAGTCTGGAAAGCCTTTTCTTGACTTTCACCCCACTCTACAAGATTTGGCTGACCCTTTTCGTCAAATCTGTGAGCGGAACTGCAATGGCGGCAAAATTGGATAAACTTTCTGTAAAATCCAACTACACCTAAGAATGAAACGTATTGCCTTCTTGGTTTTCGGTCTCTCGGCATCCTGTATAGCCTGTACCTTATTTGGAACTGGTTCAAGGGTCTGAACATCTCCTATCATGTGCCCTAAACATTCTAACTTCTGAAAACCTATAAAACACTTAGTCGGTTTTGCTGTTAACTTAGCCTCTCTTAGTCTGGTTAACAACTCAGTAAGAGCTACTACATGTTCTGGCCATGTGATTGTATACACCAGGATATCATCAATGAAGCTATCTGAGTGCCCTAGGTCCTTCAAAACCTTCCGCATCAGTCTACAAAACGTTGCTGGTGCGTTAACTAATCCAAAGGGCATCTTACGGAATTGAAACAAACCTTTCGGGGTTTCAAAAGCAGTCATGGGTTTAGCCTTTTCAGACAAAGGAACCTGCCAGTAACCTTTGCTCAAGTCTAGTTTAGAAAAGTATCTATACTTAGATAGCTTTGAAACATCTCCTCCATGTTTGGCATAGGTTTCCGCATCGAAAACCGTCAATTTGTTGACCTGGCGAAAATCTATACAGAACCTTATACTGTTTCTTTTTTCTTATGAGGACAATAGGGGAGGAAAATGGAGCATTTGATGGTTCGATTACTCCCAACTCCAACATTTTATCTACTTCCTCTTTCACTACTGGCTGCAAATGAAAAGGAATAGGATAACCCTTTACTCTTATCGGATCTGTAGTTGACAACTGAATATCATGTTCAACTAAGTATTTCCAGGAATATCTGTCAGTACATCTGAGAAATTTCTAATAAGTCTACTACTCCTGCTTACATTCTACTGGTAACTCCGGATTATCTCTACATCTTTGTACGTTCTGTACCCTGCTTTATATAGGACACAAAACTATATCCTTTTCTACTCTACTTGAAAACTCATCACTACTTTCATTCGGATCTAATCGGTCATAATCTCCTGATCCTCCTCTACAATAGCTGCTCCAACCTTACTTAAAATACCCTTATCTGGTAATAGACTTACTATCATCCTTCCTTTCACAGTACTGTTTCAGCATGTTTGCGTGAAAAGTTTTCAACTTTCCGTCTACATCTATCCTGTAATCTAGTCTATTTACTACCCTACTACTACGTAAGGACCCTTCCAATGTAACAACAACTTATTATGTTTCGTAGGTAACAATACAAGTACCTTACTACCTGCCTTAAACCTCCTATCTCTAGCCTTCCTATTGTAATACTTCTTGTATCTAGCACTACTTTTTGCTAACTGTTGCTGAGCTATCTTACACGTATCCTCCAACTTTTCTTGCAATCCATAACATACTGGTAAGTGGTTTTAACCTCATCATTCTCCGTCTTACCAGCCCATAACTCTCTAGCACAGTTATCGGTCCACGGATTGTTCTAACCATAAAGTAACTCAAAGGGAGAAAATCCCAAACTTTCTTGCGGAACTTCACGGTAAGCAAACAACATAGCATTCAAATACCTATCCCAATCTCTAGGTCTCTCACTACACATACGCTTCAACATTTGCTTCAAACTACCGTTAAACTTCTCTACTAAACCGTTACACATTAGGGTATACGGTGTTGTAAGTTAACTGCCTAATGACAATAACCTACTAACTTCTGCCATAAGGTCTGACGTAAACTGCGATCCACAATCGGTAAGCATTTCCTCTGGCACTCCTAATCTACTGTACATATCTACTAATGCCTCTGCTACTCTCTCAGTTTCAATACTAGGTAGTGCTATGGCTTCCGGATATCTAGTAGCATAATCTACCATAGTCAAAATGTACCTGTTTTTCCTATCAGTCATAGGTTCGATCGGACCAACGATGTCGACAGCAACTCTCTTAAACGGAGTATCAATCAAAGGCATTTTTCCTAACGGAACTTTACTTACTCTACCCTTAGCTATAGTACGTTGACAAATACTACATGACTGACAGTACCTCCTAACCTCTGCCATTACTCCTGGCCAGTAAAATTCGCCTAATACCCTATCACTAGTTTTCCTTATACCTAAATGGCCTGACAGTAACGAATCATGTGCAACTTTCATCACAGTTTTCTCTAAGACATTTAGGTACAAATCAACTGTCTACTTTTGTCTAAATTCTGGGCGGTATACTCTCTATATAACAATCTATTCCTAATCTCAAACTAACTGAACCTTTACCTCTACACTGCTTAATCGTACCTTCCTCAGCCTTCTTTCTACACAAATCTAAAGTGCTATCTTTCTGTTGCTTTTCTAAGAATCCTCTCTAGATACATCTAAAATCTGAGACGGAACTTAAGCTTTACTTGCTCTTAACTTTGGCTTGCGCCCTAGTTTCTACTGCTGACGCTAAAACTACTAAACTGAGGTTCTACAGCTCCCTCTACATTACCAATTATAACATCATTGGTAGGATTATCTACAACCAACGCCTCTACTGTACCCTTGAAATACGGACAATCAATATCTATTCTAGCTACATCTAGCCTATGTTCACTCCCATCTATGTACTTACATCTACGGGTTTTCTCTAAAAACTGACTTGCTTCTACTAAGTTCCGTTTCACTATCACACATGTACACCCTGTATCCCGCATAGCGATTACATCCCTACCATTACAAGTACCGGGTTTTGTAGGACATGTACTTACACTAAGCATACCTAACTCCTCTACATCACTTAGTTCTATAATACTATTTCCACTCTCTGACCTACTTGACTTACTCCTATCTCTATCTCTATTTCTTCCTCTACCTCTACTCCTAGATCGGTCACGGCCTCTACCTCTATTTCTACTTTCCTTACTATTTCTATTCTCCCCTTTACTACTTTCCTGTTCTACCTCTACTTCTAACTCTGCTGCTGCATTAGCACTATTACCGTACTTTCCGCTCCTACAATAATATGAGCTATGCCCTATACGACCACAATTAGTACACTTCAGTACACCAAAGGGTCGATAACCTCTACCTCTATTAGCAACATTGCTACTACTTCTATTACTAGTGCCTACATTACGACTAATAGGATACTGTCTCTGAGGTGGTTTCATATGGTTATAGCTCCGGTCCTTATTGGTTCGATTCACGACATACTTGGGACCTCCACGAGTCTTTGCAAACAAATCTGCATCTTCTGCTACATCTTAGCTTTAACTAACTTCTTACTAACTCAAATTCTGGTATAGCTCTCTATTACATAATCTAAAATTGGTCCCTAAGTATAAAATCTAATAATCCTTCGTACGTTTTCTCTACCTTACTCAATCTAAGCCAACCATCTAAATATCTACTTATTCTGGCTAGAAACATCACAAAGGTCCTCATTATCACGAGGCCTCTCAGTTTCTAAACTTTTTCTTATAGCCATCGTCAGTGAGTTCGAACTGACGTAGCAAAGCGGCTTTCAGTTTATCATAATCCTTCCTATCTTCCAACGGAAGCCTATCAAAAACCTCTCTTGCCGTACCCTTTAGAAGGAACGGTAAGTTAAGTGACCATATCTCTTTATCCCAATCCTGCGCAACAGCGTACGTTTCGTACACATTCAAGTACGCATCCATGGAATCAATTTTCTCATCAAAGGGAGACATCTTAACCTTTACCTTTTTCTTACTCATCTTTTCTAAGTCAGTCTTAAACTTATGCTCTGTTTCTAATTTCCTACTTTCTGCTTCCTCCTTCTCTGTTTCTAACTTTCTAGCTAACATTAACTTCTCCTTTTCCATTTCTAACTTATCCTGTTCTAACTTACGTCCGTATTCTAACTTATCTAATTCTAACTTACGTTCATACTCTATCTTTTCCTTCTGCAACCTAGCCTCTAACTCTAATCTTTCCTTATCTCTTTCTCTCTCTGCTTCTAACCTATCTTTCTCTGCCTCTAATCTACTATGTCTTTCCTCACGTTCCCTAGCCTGCTCTTCCTTAACAAAGTTACGTAACTCCTCTCCTTCATAACCTAACTCCTTTCCTACCTTCGTTAACTCTACTACACTAGTCATGTTTAAATGATTACACTACGTTAACACTATATAACACTACAGTACAACAGCTACTATAACAACCTGAGACACTAAATAAACAATCGTGAGGGAATACTAGACTACACTAGTTTACACTAAGGCTCTAACAGTCACCACTGGAGCCAACACAAAATACTATACTCTACGTATATACTACACAAAACGTCCTCACTAAAATAATAATACACTAAGTTGCGCAACAGTACTATGTGTCAATCAAGGTTGCATAGGCAACAAGCAACAAAGTACAGTGACAGTAGGCTGCAACAATACCCTAGCCTTATCAAATATCAATCAACTGTAACTAGTGTTAACACTTTAGTGTAACAAATAAAACAAATATAAATCAAAGTGTTTTATCCTAAGATAAAGTATAGGTATAACACAACTGTGTAGCACTAAAACATAAGAGTAGGTTAAAAGTATATGCAAGTAAACAAGCTTGCTAACACACACAAATTAAAAAAAAATACTGTATCTGGTATGTATACAGTACACTAATACAAAATAGGATCACTGGGAGAAGTAGGGCGACGCACAATTAAGAGTGAGTAGGATAACTCTCCTTGTCAAGGGCGGTCACTCTCAGCACAGATATATGGTTGCTTAATCATAGAGTGACACAAAATAAATCTAAAAGAAAAATAAAAGGAACGAACTCACCCCAGAATCCAAGTGTCGTAAACAACTGTCTATCAGTCTGTGACCACAAAAGCTGGTTAGCTGAAGCTACGGATCTGTCTTGTCTTGTCTGAGGTAAGACGTCACTCTGAAAAATGAATAAAACTATTATATGTGTAACAATAAAACAAAACAAGAGGAATCTTTACAAATTATTGCTGCAGTTAAATGGGTGTTAATAATTGTTCGAATAGCTACTGTGTCTGGTCGACCAATCCCACTTCTGACACCATTGTGACAGGAAAGGCCGTACCGGCGACAGTAACCATCAAAACAAATCAGCACCCTTTACAATATTTACAAATTTATTACATAAGATGATTATTAACAATGAATAGATATGAAAAAAAAAAAACTGATTATAAGAAAGAAAAAAAAAGAAGTTCAGTATCTCTAGATACAAAAGTATCTTATAGTTACCAATTCTAACTCTGGACTGTGGTACAGTTCTTTAATTTAATTGCGAACTTTAAGTAGCACAAACAAAAGTAGCTTCTAAATTCAGTGCCTTTAAACCGTGAATACGTTGATTCCGTGTTGGCTCCCTATGGTGGTAGGTGATTGCATCCCTGAGCTGACTTCAGAGGATAACAAAAATCATCGTCTTTGCGGTTTACGGCACAACCATGGGACGAAAGCTCTGCTCTGGGAATATCACATCCAGGCGAGTGAAGACAAGTGAACCTCGGGCATTGTACTTCCGGGTTATGACGTCACCAGGAAAATCGTCTGGCGGAAGAAGTTAAAATATATAACATATGGTAAGCACCATAGCAAAACAAAAAGTCAGGGCATAAAACTCCGTAGGCTCCCATAAATAATACGTGCTACTTATACAAAATATATGTGCTACTAAGTTCATACGTCACGTGATTCAAATACGTCACTAATTACTTCTTACTTCCATTATTACAAAAATTACTTACTTAAAAGACTAAAGTTAAAGTATGAAAAAGATATGAAAAGTATATGATGAAACATTATAGTAATGGAAATGATAAACTGCAAGCCATTTATTACAACTACAAATTAACAAAAATCAATGTAAATCAAACGTTATATGTAGTTGGCATCCATATAATATCTAATGCCATACACTACAACGGACCATTTATTAGATGTGCTATAGACTGGCACACAATTACAAATTACCAATAATATATACATGGTACTAGACTTGCCATATAGATTTATACATAACAATACAATGCAGTAATGGCGTTCCATAATAACGAAATGTTTGACATAAGTTTTGAAACAAAGTACTTTATAAATATCATGTTACAATTTCAGTACAAATTTTACGTCTTAGATAAATGAAACATTTTAGATTCCTCTTTCGAAATAATTTACAAAAGTCTGCAAAATTAATAAATCATCCTGACATACCGAAACTAGCTAAAATCACATGCCGAAAAGTAAATGTTACAGAATTCTGGTAGAATGAACAAAAATTACCAAATAAAAATCGTAATGCAAAAATCATACAAAAATCTAACAAATAAATTTCTTACCTCGATCGAGCATAAATTTCTAGCAAGAAAATAATTCAGACATAGATTCGTCTATAAAGTCGTAAGGTGGTGTGCGCAATGCAATCTAGTCCAGTCTATTTAAAGGATAATGTCCCGCCAAATACTAAAATTTCATGGGATTCACGGCTAAGCCGTGGACTCCGACTATTGTCATTTTCACGGGATTCACGATATAGCCGGGGAATCTAACTACTTTGGCGCGAATTTAAATTGACAATTTGAGGCCCATTATAGTGGTTTTGGGGATAAAAACATAAATTACTGAAATTTATAAAATATCAACTTTCTTATTACTGAACAGAATTTAATGAAATTTACATGGAAATTTAAGTTATGAAATACAGAAAAACATGAGAGGTATTTCATACGTGAAATCTGACATTTACCTCAATAACTCAAAAATTTACAAAAAGATGATGCAATACCTGCATTTACAATACAGATAAAATAAGGCCCGTATGTCAATTTGTGACACAGACTGATTCATATATATTCATGCTCCTTTGTAGAGCTAGGCGCTATGCTGTACTTTGGTCTAGTGTATTGCGGTGGTGGTTAGTTCGTATAAATTATCTCTGATCATATAATTGTTCATAATGTGTATATGTTTCCTCGCGGAACTCACGTATGGTAAACTGTTTTGAATTCATTTATACCCCTTAATGCAAATTATCTCTATAAATTGAGTGTGTTCTTGAGATCCAGTTAGAGATTATATATATATATATATATATATATATATATATATATATATATATATAATGGTCCTAATCACTTAAAAAGACTAAACTCTGAGACATGATAACAGAGTTGTAGTATTCATGCAAATTTTGAACCAGTTTGTCTATATAAACCGGCATTGAAACAAATCTTATCAGTTAGTGGACTTGCTGTGAGATGTGTACACTGTTTTGAACTGCTAGGTGGTCTGGTGCTTTGGGATGTGATGTTTGCGCATAATTTTCTCTACCTATATTCTAATGTATGAACACAATGTTGCTCTTTGTAATTGGTGTTCTTTAACAACTTTTAAGTGTCGCATTTTACTACTAAATATAATTAGGTGCTTTTTGCTTGTCAGTATACGAGTTATAAGACCCAGTGAAGTACCTACACCTTTAGGGTCCTGAACAATAAAATGGGTCAAATCGCTAAGGTGTCTATGTCTAGCTGACAAACGATGTAGAATGTCCTTTGTTAAAACGTATAGCTGGTGAGACCAAATATCTCGTATATAGAATTTTCCTCTGGCTACCTTACCTAAATGATTTCAAGTATAATTTATATAATTTCAGGGATCAGGCAAATCACTAAATGTTTCAAACTAACAATCTTCGATTAATAATAGTTAGCTCAAACTCCTATAGGCTGGAGACTCTATACTTGGCTGGTCTTTTTTTTGTTGAAGTTCCCGTCAGACAATGTCTTTGAATCAACAACATACGAGCCCTATCGCATAGATGCTCTGCCTCTGTCCTCTTAATTGACGTTGTAACTCTATAAAATGGCCTTGACTCCTGGATGCTCAGCACCTATATGCTATCACATGTAGCATTCGACTACCATAAAGGTATATCTCCGATGCCTTGGCTGTACTTCGCCAATAACGCTGAACCGTCTATAAGCTTTAACTCTCCTATAATCTCAGTAGATTACCAAACTCCGCGTCTCTGTCTCAGCTTCCCGATGCTCAGCTTATATTTGCTATAGCATTCAACCACCCTCAAGGTAAAACTCCTGCGCAGTCCCTATAGCTCGAAACCTCGTTGAAATTCTGCAACTCTTCGTCAGTCTATGAACTTCAAACGTCTTCATTTTAATAATATATCCGCCCAGACAGTGTAGTTGCAATAACCTCCTTATCAAGGTACTGAGGTAAATTATTAGTTGAATTCTCAATGTTTCTTCTTCTATCGCTCGATACCGAATGATCTCTCTGGCATCCATTTACCTATTTATACCTTAGCAGACGTGAATTTTGATTGGTGCTATTTATAGAACGTGTTCTGATTGGTCCACATTTATACATAGGATTTTACAACGAGTACTTGCTCTAACAAATATCAGGTTCCCTTTAACTATTGTATATGACATAATGTGTGATGCTGGGATCCAGTTATCAAAATAATGAACTCAAATCAGTCACAAATGACCCAAATCCTATTATTAATTCAATTAGCATTCAATGATAATTATATCAATGATAGCATGAAAAGGGAGACAAGCACTATCTTTGCTTATTTGTTACATTATTAATGTATTCAGATATACAAATTATTCTGACATTGCTGTACCATGTTAATCTTCATGGCAACATATTGGATTGAACAAATTTTGATAGAACTTAACATTTTAAAAAGACATTTTTACAGTTTTCTCAAAGTTTGTTTTGCATATATATTTGTAAGTACATCATTCAGAACAACAAGCAAAAATGTAGCTTTCCTGGTTCGTTTGAAATTTCTCACATGCTCTTAGTTGTCAAATGTGCAAAACTCGGCAAAGGTAAAACACACAAAATTCTCGCAAAATGTATGTATTCTTCTTTAAATAACCATTTCTTCTTTACTTGTTAGTGACCAATACGAATGGGAAATAGGCTAAGTGTTGTGAATACGACAAGCTACAAATGATTTTATGTCATATTAAATGCGAAAATGTCCTTACATAAATATAAAAATAATCTTTTAAAGAATTCTGTTACAGATGTTTTAGAAAACTTTGCCTACATCCAGCAAATTGCTCAGTTTCGAAAAATATTTAAATACCAATACAGGTCAACAGTATGATATTTTAGATTAAAAGTGGTTTTATCAAAATGATTGATAAAATCAAACACTTTAAAAGGATATTTTTTTTTTTTGCTTAGATATAGGAATAAGAATACAATACAGGTTTCTAGGTTCGGTTGAAATTTCTCACATGCTATGTTTTCAAAAACCGGCAAAGTCAAAACACACAAAATGCCCGCAAACTTTATATATTGTGTATTGGTAAGCGGTGTATACTTTACTTAATAGTGGCCAATACGAATGGGAATTTTGCTTAAATTTAGATATGTTTTATTGTGAAAAAGATAAGCTAAAAATGATTTGGTTCAATATTTATTGCGAAAATACCCTTACTTAAAATAAAAATATTCTTTTAAAGGAGTCTGGTACAGATGTTTTAGAAAACTTTGCCTACATCCGGTACATTGCTTAGTTTCGAAAAATATGTATCTATTATATAAACAGGGCATCAGTATGCTATTGTAGAATAAAAGTCGTTTAATCAAAATGTTTGTTAAAATGCCGGTAACAAAATAGATATGTGCTTTTCAACCTTCACTATTTTATGTTTCATTTATTTACTGTTTATCTATTTCAGAAAGTATGATTGTTAAGGAAGCGGAAGTGAGGAGATAACAACGTCATCTCGTAGTCCACATGATGCCGTATATTTCTAAAGTTCACGGAACACTTTTGTGCATTTGCATTTTGTTGATATAATTATATTTACTAAAAAAGCCTTTATTACAATACAATATAATTGATATTTCTGATCAACAGAGTAAAATTGATATTGCAGAAAAATTAGAAAAATCGAATGAAAATGCAATCCTTTTATATACTTAGAAAACAATTCTGTAATAAAACACTTAGATTAATATAATTTACTGTAATGCGTTCTTTTCATCTATTAATATTAAAAAATCAATAATATGCTACTTCTCATTTGTTTGATTTTAGTGGTACTATCCGTTGTTGAAATTGGTCTTTCAAGAAACAAAAGTAGATGTATATGGGAGTTCCCCTCTCAAAAGTAACTGTTTATGTGGTAACTACAGTCAGTGAATTAATCTTATAATGGAATTGAAACAGTAAGTCACATAATGGTCAGGTTCAAGGGCTTTTTCTCATCAAAAATGTTCTTTGCTGAAAGATTTGAATAAAATATCAAACCATTTATGTCTGGTTTTCATTTGTGAACCGAAAGTTTAAAGTTATATTTGTTGTTTTCTTTTATTTCTTTACATAGTTTTACTATTTCATACTTGTTCGGTAGATAGATTTATGAACTAAAAGTAATGATGCGTCATTCAATTAAACATAGATCTTAACTAAACATTGACAAACCAGTAATGTACCGCCTAACAACATGGACATGTGTTTTATGCTTCATGTACCTAGTTTAGGATTCTTAAGTACAGTAAAATAAGACATCGTGTGATCTGAAAACATTTCAGTTTCTATTGTTGACGCACATGTTCTGTTTTTATTTTTTCAGCTTTCGATCTTTTTTAAATATGTCTCATTTATTTAAAAACCATTTTTCTCCCTATGCTTGAACCTTTGACCTTTCCAGTGATTAACTTTTTTGTTTCTCTCACATGTTGATGCCGCTTTTATATCAACTTACAACACATATATTCCGATGTTAGTTGAAACAATGAATTGTTCATCTCTTCCCAATACAATTTAACAGCCGTTGTTCATTTTCTTGAGGTGATATATATGATAAACTTTTAGCTTAGTAATAGGCTTCTACTTGCACATACATATATACAGACATAAATTTAGATGTAGATGCTTATTTCTAGCAAGTCTTACCACTTCTAGAACAAACTTAATCAATATATGACATAAACACGTCATAAAGATTAAACTGATTTTAAACGTCATATTTAATTCCGAGTTGATATTAAAGCTGCATTTGTATTGATAAATACGCTCATGAAGCATATAAATAAAACTAGTCTTGCAAATTTTAGGGCTTTTTAAATATTGAATTTATTCTTTTTTTTTTACCAGAAAGTTTCTGACAAAGTTCATTTCTGCTATGAATTCCCACTGGGATTTTGTATAGTATCTGCCCAAGTGATGACGTATGGCATTTTACAAGACACAATCTCCCTTTTTTTGTCTATTCCTTCCCTCTATTTATAAAGTTTTAATTTGGATCGATCATGTTATCTTAGTCAAAGTTGATTAATAGTTCTTCGGAAAATTTTACAACGAGAGGGAGCAAAAGAACAAATTTTGATAGCTTTTCTCATATATTTTCTCAGTTATGTTTTTTTTAGAAGCGGCGAATGTATTCTTTATTGAGTAAGCTGGGTGTTTTTCATATTTTCACTCTTCTTTTCACTATTTTATGACACGTTTCCAAACTATACCACTGTGTTGCATTAACAGGTTTCATGGTATTCATATAGATAGCCTTCAAAATATAAATTTATATATCTTAATGTACGAATTTTCAGTTTCTGTTGATGGAATCTGCTTATATTACGTTTGAAACAAACCGATGTTGCTTAGTGTATGTATAACTAAGGACGATTTGCGAGTTTCAGTCACCTTTATTTTCTGTTGTGTGTGTTTTTTTTTTTTGGGGGGGGGGGGGGGGGGGGGTTTGTTGTTGTTGTTTTTGATTTTTTTTTTTTTTTTTTTTTTTGTTATTGTTGTTGTTGTTGTTGTTGATTTTCCTTTTTTTACAATCATAGGTATAATCCAAGTCAACTGAAATGGCTGAAGCTCACAATTACTTACTTACAAACTCCATGCAGTACTTTGTTACTGTTAAATATGTCGACTATTCTATTACAAAATAGCTTATACTTTGAAAAACGCAACGACAATGGTTTTGCTCTTACCAATTGAATCAAATGACATTATATGATATTGTTAAATTTTGAGCGAATAGAATTAGCCTAAACCCTACAAGAGGGTCGAGGTTTAAGTGAAAGGATTGTTTAAATGGTTTACAGATAATTTTGCTATTATTTATCATCCACACAATCCAAAAGGTATCCTTTTCAGTTTTATTCTTTACATGTTTAAGAGCGAATTATATCTTATTTTCTCAAAGACAAACTTTTTGTTGAGATCTTTCCAAAGAATGACAATTCAATTTGACAAGGCATACGTAGTAGTAAAATGACTGGTACAAGATGTTTATTTAATTTATTTTGAAGCAGAAGATCAGCTAAAAGATGTGGAACGCAGTAGTTGGCTACTATTATTGCAATCAACACCATGAACATACCACCAAGGAGGACGTTACACAATGCAATGAATTTTCAGCACGAGAGTGAGTAAATATTTATGTGCTGCTATTAACCATACTTTTAACATATTTGATTTATTACATACTAAATTCAAAGAGAAAATTCTAAAAAGCAAAACCATGTTCCAAGACCGCACTGTGCAAATGATAGACATATACAAAGCAAAACACATACAAAGAAACAAGGACAAATCGAACATTGAATGGAACACCGGGACATCGCCTTGGAATGCTCAGTGGCTGAAACACGTAACAAATCAAATAAAATGCACTAAAAAAGACATTTTATTGAATAAATAATTGGTTCGTGTACTCTTTTGTGGATATCAGTTGAAGAATTTTTTCAATAACATAATTTTATTAAATTTTATTTTCACCAATGTATTAACTTTGATAAACTTTTTTTTATAATTTACTTATCTTATGATATATAAGTGTGTAAATAAAATAAATCTCGTAGATATATTTAAAATGTCGCAAAAGTTATTTACAGAACCATATGTATAAGAATTAAGAATAATTATATACCTTACAATAAATATAAACAATGTTGCATAATATAGTAGAATCCTGCAACCCAGGCCAAATAAGTAGAAGCGGGTACAATAACCGGATTTTGGACCGCCACTGATCGGTGACGTTATTTTGAGGTTATTTATATCGTGTCCTCACGATAAAGAAATAGTTCACGTCGACATTTTATAAGATTAACTGATTCAAACAATAGAGTAATTCTTAGTGTATTTACGTGTAAAATAAAAAAAGTCACTAAAGACGTTCCTTTCGTGTTTATTAGGACTTCTAAACTTACACTGACAGACTTTCGTTCAAAATATAAGTTTACTATTGCTAACAGCCACTTCTGATCCGCCACTGCCGTTTTTTAAATGTATATTGTAGACCTTTGTTTTTGGTATATACGGATATTTTTCATTAGAAATAAAATATGATAAGACAATCTTTTTTCCGAACCACAATCTACTTATTTCATTACATGAAGTTGGACAAAGAATAATATATAATATCAATACACTAAGTTTTACAAGATTAATTCCTGTGAGTTTGATGGAAATGAAACAAATGTGCAATGGAAAGCTATTCAGAAAACATTAACATTTTGCAATATATTTTGTGTTTAATGAAAGATAGTTAGATGTTAGCGTTTCATGATCAAATATGTTAATGACATGTCAGCAGTGGTAAAAAAAAACTGTTACTTTATGCTGATGATTCTGCTATTTCAGTATCGCGTAAATGTTTTTTTTTTTAATGTTGAACATGTCTTGAACGAGGAATTGTCCTCAGAAAGCCAATTGACAACACATTGTCACTACATTTAGGTATTGAGTCGATTGTCTTCGGTTCGAACCATAAACTAACGTCAAAGTCCAGTCTTGATATATCTTGTAATATTACTGCAATTGAATCAACTAATTCAAATTCAGTGAAGTATCTTAATGTTGCATTAGATTAAAAATTATCGTTTGTTTCAGAGGTAAATTCTGTTTTAAGAAAAAGAGTTTCTTACATCATATACTAAAAAGCTGATTCTTATGTCCTTGATCCAATGTCATTTTGATTATGCTTGTTCAGTAATGGTGCAATGGCTTAACTCAGGGTTTGAAAATTAAATTCTAATTACTCAAAATAAAATCTTTAAATTTATACTTAAAATTGAAAATAAGTAACTTTTACAAAATCGCTCTTAAACATTGGGTCCGTTTTAGAAACTGTTTCCAACCACTGTTGATATCTGATGTTAAATATACATACATATTTTGTAATTCTGAAACCAAGTACCGAAATAAACCATTATTTTGTAGTTCTTACATAAAAAGTAACATATTGTTTTTAAGAGATATTTGGGATTTTGAGCGCAATACTTTCGTTAGTACAGACGTGTTGTTAAATATGTTAGAAAATAAACGAAACTGGATCGCTGAATGGCAAATTTTCAAATCTAATATCCCTAAAAAGTACATAAATGCTTTGAAGGAAAATACCTTCAATATTGAGAATATTTTACCTATGCACCTAAATGGCACTGAACTAAGTTCCAAGACTGGACACTTTATAAAACCGGAACATTTTAAGATTAAATTAATTTCCAATATTTGGAACCAGAAAGAATCAAACCTTAAGGTAGAATATAAATGGAAAAATAAGTTAAACGTCACGTTGCTATGGAAAAATGTTTGGGCACAAATCTTAAATTCTTTCTCATCTAATAAAGCCAAACAATTTCAGTGGAAATTCGTTCACAATATTTACAGAACACAAACTTTCTCTTATGAATCTGTCCGACGGAAAATGTTGCATATGTAAATTATACGAAGAAACGTTAGTTCATTTAATGTGGGAATGCAACTTTGCTGAAAATGTTTGGAAATTTATAGAAGAAAGGCTGAAAAATAACTTATACAGTTAAATATTGATATCACTTGTTTTAAACTCGCGGTACTTTTTGGATTATATGAACATAATCATACCAACCTTAATCTACTTATAAACACTGTCATTTTTTAAACGAAATGGGCTATTTGGATTACCGAAATAACTGCAAATTCAATAATAAGATACAATCAAGAACAAGTTTTTATAGAAAACGTTTTGTTAATATCTGTGATCAAATTCATTTCAACTTTTCTGGTAAAGAGGAAGACATCGTTCCACGATTTTTAAAACTTTTTCAGGTAATATAAGGGAAGTAATTCAACTCTCATTCGTCTTATCTACCTTGTCATTTTCGCTTTCGGACAAGCATGATTTAAAAGGCGACTATTGATACTGTTTGTTGAAATGATGTTTTTTACATAACATATAGCTGATACGCTTATGAATTGTTACATTTCAATGTCATTTTTTTCAGTATTACTTAAACATTTCTCTTGGAGATATGAAATTATATGTGTTCCTTTTTATTTATGATGTAATTTTATTGCTTGCATTATTTGCATGTGTATTGATAATGATTTATTTATTGTAAGGCTGATAGGCGGCTCCCCGACCCCTATCACGCCATCGACGGGGAAAATAAATGGGGTAACCCCTTTCGAGGGCGCCTGAAAAAAAATTATACTTAATGTTGATTCCAGAACCTATATTGGTTATGAACATTTAAATATTGATACAACACTAGGCTTAGAAACAAAGGAGATTATAGTCTTCCTAAGGTAAAAGGGTCGCGCTCAAGATCCGTCTGCTTCATAATTTCCAAACTACGGGATGGATATAACAACAATAGAAAAGTTGCAATATCTTAAGGTTGCCATCAAAAGTCACTTAATGAAAATTTTCAGTTGATGTCTACTTCATTTTTATCAGACTATATTTTAGTTTCGCTGTTCGTTTAGGCTTAAGTATGTCTTAATATTTTAGTAATATCTTAATTTCAAGCGTTTAATTCCATGGTATGCTTACAGTGCGATATAAAAGTGGTGCCTTCTCAAAGAAATGGTATCATTTAGCCGGTATTATTGAGATTTAGTTTTTATGTGATTTATTTGTTAAATTTGTTCACTAGATTTTTGTCTCTACAAATTGAATTCAGTTAGTTGTGATAATTACATATCAAAGTTCACCTGTGATTTGCAAATCAAATATGATGTTATCAAAGTTTTATTTTAGTGTTTGCCTTTCAATGTCATGCCAACCTCAGAGGAAATAAGCTTTATTGTGTTATCCTTATTGTAAGCATGTTGATGGTTTATTTATTTTTTTGTTCTCAGCTGAAAGTTATATTCATTCTATTTCAGTAATGCCGTTATTTTATTATACATGTTTGCAAACCATTGTATGTTTCCTATGCCGAAATAAATCTATCTGTCTATCATGTATGTTCTCAATCTGTCATCTTATCTTTACTCTGTTACAGACTTGAACATGAACAAGAGTTACGAAAGAATGATCAAAATGCTTCTTATGATCAGGAAAACAAAAGAATTGAAGTACAACTAAAGGAAATAGAATCTGAAAAGGAGATGAATAAGATAAAACATGAAAAAAACATGGAAGAAATTGGTCTTCAGAAAAAGAAGGGAGAACTCGCTCTTCAAAAAAAGAAGTATATATTAAAACATCGCCTTTAGAGAAATCCTGGAGAATCATGGGAGAATGTACAGATAGGAAAATAAATGTTTGTTTAATAAATAGACGAGATTTTTAAAAGTTTAAGAGAAGTAGAAGTAAAACAGTATTAAAAAATAGATGCACATGGTGTAAAGTAAAACGATTCATGTTAGTGTTAAGTTTTTCACAATGACAGCTGACAGATTCTTCTTTTTTCTTGCTTTAACGTGGCATCAGTTATAAAGGAGATTATAAATTGTGTTCTAATAGACAACTGGTCTAAAATGATATAAGTTCTTTCTCTTGTAATACAAATGTTTCTTTTGTAGGTTAGAACAGGAAGAAAAAGCCAACTTGCTGAAGCATAAGCTAGAAATGTAAGTATATTCACATTATAGACATAGGCAAATAAAGAAACTCATCAGATATAAGCGTATGGTAAGAATAATTAATGTAGAAGTAAATGACCGTTGCAGATGAAGTTACATTTGTAACATTGATAGAACAGAAAAAAGCAATTATTCGTAGGCTATACAATGCAAAGAAATTATCAATGTTGGAACCAAAGATTCCTGTTTTTCTAAGCGTCTGTCATTTGATATAATTTCAGAAACAAACAAAATGCAGTTATCTTCAATAATCATCTTGTATATTTGCATTGTTATTTCTTCTGTGATTATGTTATATTGATGCATGTACATGGGCCAGAATTGGCTTAATACATGATAAAGTTATAGTAGCTTCAATAACTAAATATAAATGATCCGATTCAAAAACAAAATGCGATAATCTTCAATAACTAAATATAAATGTTCCGATTCAGAAACAAAATGCAGTTATCTTCAATAACTAAATATAAATATTTCGATTCAGAAACAAAATGCAGTTATCTTCAATAACTAAATATAAATGTTTCGTTTCAGAAACAAAATGCAGTTATCTTCAATAACTAGATATAAGTGTTCCGATTCAGAAACAAAATGCAGTTATCTTCAATGACTAAATATAGATGTTCCGATT